>NW_010419303.1:57405-62747 GCF_000710305.1 Buceros rhinoceros silvestris
AACCTGTAAGTAGGAAATTGTTGGGCATAAGATGTATATCTGCAGCTGTAGCGGGGGAAAAAGCTAACAAAACTGCAAAGTGTAGTATAAGCTACTTTGACTAAGGGCAGCATTGTAACTTTTTGGGTGACTAGTACTGAAAATGGTGGTCCAGTCTCCACAAAAAGAAAAAGAGGAGGTTCAACAAGCATGACAAATCACACAGGGAAAAAACTTCATATGGAAAGGTATGGATGTTGCTTGGTTTTGAAGACAGTTAAGGTAGAAAAGATGATTAAAAAAGAATAATGATCATAGAAGACTAGTGCAGAGTTGACCAGTTTCTCTCACTGCAAAACTTGGGAATTCATTGAATTATTTTAGAATTATTTTTACACAATATGTGCTTAACTGAGAAACATGCAAACTTCTGGAATCATGGCATTTAAGAAGATAATGGTAAAGAAATCGTGCATTTACAGAAATAAGAAGAGTGTCTGGAGTTGTAACTATTGACAATACGTGTTCTGTTAAGGAAATGCAATCTCTTGCTTCTGGCTCAGAGCTAATCTCTATTTAGCAACAATTAAGTGCCATCTGAGTGGGGGAAGGATTTTCTGTACTTGATCTTGGGTTTTATTACTCCTAGTGAGGCATCTGTTCCTGCTTGCTGCAAGAAGCTTCATGGACTTCAGTACGAGTCAGTCCAGGCAAATTAATGTGTTTCCACATGTTTTGTGCCTCTCTGCCTTTGCTATCGTGTACTTTGGGGATTCCTTTTAAAGCGTGCACGTTTGGCTGGTAGACAGTTGCAGAGAAGGTGAATAACATGAGGGACATTCAGGTAAATTCATGAAATACTTCTCAGAAATATGGGGATTAAAACTATTAACTGCAGAGTGATCCACAGAGTATTTCCAAAATATTCTACGTTCCCTGTTTCTGAAGCAAGGGGAACCAACACACGTGCAAGTCAAATGCAGCGATCAATCTCACGGCGGTGTTCACGGGCTCATTTGAACTGCTGGTGCTTGGACCTGTGGCTGCTTAACAAGAAGAGCTCTATACAGGACAAAGATACTCTTGTCTGAACACCACCTTCCCTCCTCTGCAAGCGTTTGGGGGCAGAACGGAAAACTGGTGGTAGTGATGGAGAGTTTGAATACCACTGGGAGAGGCTAAGATGAGTTCGGAGTGTATGTGGGGAGGCTAAATGAGTGGAGGCAGAGAGAAAGCTCACAGTTCAGGAAAGGTGTTGCATTTTGCACTCTTCTGTTAGGATGACCAAAGAGATCTGCCATGCAGACAAGTAATAAATCTAATTTTAATCATGGTATTAAAGGAAAAGACCAGAACTGTTGGACTACAGGCATAATGTTTCTTGAGGTTGAGGGAGTTTCAGTAACTGAAGTCTCTTCAGTACTGTAGTTTGTCTTGGTATTTTTAAAGCCAGAAGGAGAAAAACCAGCTCAGTCTGAATTTTAAACAGTCCAATTATCACCATCAAATAAACATAATTCCAACAATTCATATTGAATGAATTTTGGGTTCAAAAATTACTTTTGAAGTCAGCACAAGTCCTTCCACATGTTACTGGGGGAACCACGTGTCGTTTGTGCGCAAAATAAACTGTATTGGCTCGTGTATGTATGTCTGGGTGTAAGTATCGGGCTGTTAAAGCATCTGAGGTGAAATAATGGGAGGTGTTTACAATGTTGTCCACATAAATGACAAAACTGAGAGGAGCGAGGCGCTCTGGCTGGCAGCTGCCTTTATGCACGTCGGGAGACACTGACTCCCCTTCATCAGCGCAGGCTTCCTTGTTCTCAGATGCTCCTCCCAGTAGTTGCCAGGCAACTCTGGGATATCGGTGTATGCTTTGCCCGGATGTGTGTGTGAGATTAACTAGTTAAGGGATTTATGAGGAAAACTAAAAATTTAAGTTGCTTTTCTGGAAATACCATCTGGTATTTTGAAGGCTGAATGTTAGAGATGAACATTTGAAATCGGCTGACAGTGGTACACCCCTAGAAAGTGCAACTTGGAGGGAGAGCTAACCTGAGGAAGTGGAAGAAGTTGTTTGGTTTGCTTATCATTCATCAAAGAAAACTTGTAAAGATAATTGCATAAATGTGTCATAAAATCTAGTTTTAATAATCATGAATTGGAAAGTTTCAGGGCTTTCTTTTCCAAGTCCTTTTATAAATTAAAATTTTAATTTCTGATTATACATTTCTGTACTAAGTAAATTCAAAGAGGCAGTAGCTTTTCCTCCTGTCAGTTTTTGTCTTGTAACATCATTTAGTCTCATAGACTATCTCATCTGGTAGGAATAGACTTTTTGGGATAAACGGTGTGAAGCCACAGAACAGACTCAAAATTCACATTATACTTCAGCATAGTGTGAGAGTTCTTACTCTGTTCAGAAGGTTTCGCTCTAAAGACAGGCAGTTGTGTAATGTGTGTAGGAACTAGGACTCCGCCAACGAATGGCTCTTGCCGAAAACTTTGAGGCCTTCAGTAACTACAACTTTTGCATGAAAAAACATATCCAGATAATACAGTCTGCAAGTCTAATCATGAGGTTTATGTGACAGAATAGCTCTTTCAGTTGCATGTCCTCCTGTGGGCCCATGTTTGCTGTAGCTGCATTAAGCCAGGTTTTAAGGAGTATCCATTACATGTGACGTACTTGGAGCCTCCTCAAACCTCTGCTGCTGCTAAGTGCAGTACAAGACGTTAGAAGCAGGATGTTTGCTTGGCTGTGTTGGGGCAGGTCGTTATCTTTATGAATATTACTTGCTTTCTGAACAGTGACACCAGTGTGAGCGTTTTGTTCACTTCAAGGACTTTTAAAATTCCTGGTTTTCTTTCTGTTTGCAGAGACAATGTTTTGATTATCTTCTGAATACTTAATTCACAAAACCAGGACACCTTCAACTGAAATAGCTGTTTAATTACAGTGCGTGTGTAAAGGTGTTTTGCAGGAGTTAATAGTTGGTAACTGGGGGACACAGGACTCGCATCGGTGGCAGCGCAGATGTTGGCCGTGCACTTTCTTCTGCTGACACCTAGTGGGTAGAGACAACATTTAATGGGTTTTCTTTCATAGGCTGTCTTTGTTGGAAACAAACACCCCAACACCTGTGAGAAGGTGAAGCTGGCAGTGTCGGCTGAGCGGAAGCAGGGGCATGGAGGGTGGGATGCAGTACCACACGTGGGTTTAGGTTTGTTAGCTTTGTGCGCTAGCTGAGCTATAGGGGTGCTTCTGCACCTAGCTCGGGTACGTTCACTTAAGAGCAGGTTTGACATACAGTCTTCTCCAAGTCTGTTCTCTGGATCCGTGGTCACTCCAGTGAGCTTTGCTCTGTACCACACCACCTAGCCTGACGGATTTGAAAAGCTTGTTTACTTGCACTTTCCTTCAAAATCTGTATGTCCTGAACAGGTATTTCTATTTCCACATCGTTTTGTCTGTGTTTCATTGCTATAAATCTGTCCCTGGAGGTATTTAAACCATCCCTGCAGGTACTTAAGAGACCGGTCAATGTGGTGCTGAGGGACATGGTGTGGTGGTGACCTGGCAGTGCTGAGTTAATGGTTGGACTCGACGAGCTGAAAGATCTTTTCCAATCTAAACAATTGTGTGATTCCAGGAAACACATTGTAAGGTGAACATTTCTGTGCTTATTTTTCTTTTGCAGTGCTGCTACTTTTTGTATGGATAATTAAGGGGGTGTACTTTTAACATTCATAACCCAAGGAAGTACTGGTGTCCAGGTGCTCCTGTGGGTAGTTTGCTCTTGAACTTTGCTGGTTTGCATTGCTAAATTCTTGCACGTGGGCCCTGTAAAGTTTGGTGTCTCTCTGATGACGAGCGTGCAGGGCGCACCGAGGAGAGGGGTGGGTAAAGCAGCTGGTCCTGTTCTCGGTATCAACACACTGCTGCAGCCACTGAATCACTGTCTTACTTCTACAGAAGTAAATATTTTTCCACAACTTCACTTGCACAGTTGCAATTCCCTGCTATCCCAAGTATTATGCTTACCATGTCATCAATCTTGTTCCTCATATGAGCTCTGAACGGGTTCTTATTACCCAGGGTACTGTAGCTGCCTATCCTAAAGAATTATTGTTGCTCTGGCATCGTGTCTTTGCTGCCAAGAACTGTGTGTGCTTTGTAAGAAAGCTTTTGTTCTTTACCTCTGGTTCAGTTCATGACCAAGGAAGGTAAAGATTAGTCCCATAGGTATTTAGGGCTCCTACAACAGGGGGAGAGTTTAAAAGAGTTTTAAGAGGACAGTTTATTCACCTATTTTGATTTTTCACACCACTAAGGATTTTTGCTTTACGGATTCGTACATAACACCATATCAGTAAGTCCAACTGATGTATTCCTCAGGCAGACCTTAAAGCAGCAGTGTGATGATGCCACAGACGGCCACGGTATTAATTACTTCATGTCAAATCTCTTGCCCAGACTAACGCTATAAATTCCTTGAACAATTCCAGATCCATGAGATCTGACTGGGACAGAAGTCAGAAGAGTAGACGATGCGTGGTGCCGAGTGAAAAAGCAAATGCCAGATGAGTCCAAAAGGAAATTTTGTTGGAATATGTGTGCAGTAACATAAAATAGTGCATGCTGCATACGGGTGGTGATTCATTCTGAAAAGGCTTTGTAGCATTCAGTGCTCTATCTTCTATGAAGTATGATTGTTGCCATGGTGAATTACTCTTTTAAGTTATTCAGAGGAAAAGTAAATAGTTATTTCCAGCTCCCAGTAATTGCCACATCCCAGTTACTTCCTCTCCATAGCTGCTTTTTTTCCTGCGTGTGTATTTTAGAGGTACACATTGTACACAAAGCAGACCCTTCCCTTTCACCAGAGCTGTCTCCATAGGGCAGGGCTTCAGGAATCTGGATAGAAAGAAAAAAAAAAAGATCACTAATGCTTATATTACACAAGTACAAACTTAAAAATAAAAAAAGGCAAACGACCCCGAACTGTAGGGGAGACAGTGAGCACAAGTATAGAAAATAAAGCCTTTTGATTTACTTGCAATTTTGGGGGGCTCCTGTTGAAGTTAGCAGTGATGCGTATTTAATAAGAATTTCCTCCCACCCATCTGTACTTTTTTCCTGTTCAAGTGCTGTCAACTCTCAGATACATTCCTGTATAGCCAGTCTAGTAGTGCCTAAATGGTGGTGATTACTAAATCTCACTCTGGTGGCTCTGCTAACAGATAGGAGTAGAGAACGCTGATATTGACAATGTGTAAAACCTGATGTTTGTGTGATAAAAATGGAGATAAACTGAGTTTCTCTACATTCTGGAACTGAAACATAAGATTCTTTCCCT
>NW_010419303.1:62864-64366 GCF_000710305.1 Buceros rhinoceros silvestris
CTAGTATGAAGATTCTGTCTGTGTTTTGTGGCATTTTGAAAGCCCTAGTTTTTGACAATCTCACTTTGAAGCTCCCTGTAACTCTTGTGTTACCATTTACGGCAAGTGTTCTAGAAAAATTCAGAATTGCTGACTGAAAAAGGTTTATCAGGGAAAGATGGTTTTGTTTGTTTGTTTTCTGTGAGGTTTTGGTTTCCTTTCAATCCTTTTGCTGTGTTTTGTCTCTCCATTACTGTTGCTATAGACAAGTTTCAGCTTTTGCTGTTTCAAACCTTTAAAATGGTTCTTTTTCTAACGAGTATTTCCCATTCGACAAAATGCATTTAATATTCTACTTCCAAGTCTGTCGATATATGCATATGTTAATGAAACTGAAGAGATGTTCTCTTTAATCTCTTGGAGCAGTCTGTTACGCAGTGAATAGATCTGGTCTGGTATTTGCTGAATACGGTATTTCTGCTGTAGGAGATGCAGTCAAACTTGCCTGTCCATCATAGGTGTCCAAGTGAAAAACAAACCAACAAAACCCAACAAAACTCCAGAACAACCCCCCAAACCAACACGGGAATGGTTTTGTACTTCAGTCTAGAAGCATTGCCCAGAGGAAGGGGTCGTGTGCTCCGTTCCTTGGAGTGCTCTGCCAGCAGTCGCAGGTGACACGTGCAGTGCTGTCGTTTGGGGTTTTCAGGATACTGATGTTCACCACGCTGCTTTGAGATTATTAACATTCACCTGTTTCATGCTGATGTTTAAGTTTTTGGGGTACCTTAGTTTCCTGGAACCCATGAGCAAGCTGAAGAGAACTCTCTGGAGTATCGCTGTGTGAGTAACTGTGTAGCCTCCGGAGAAATGACGTGTTCAGCCATCAGCCTGGGTCGAGTCATTCTGTGTCCTCTGTGTTGGTGCTGCAGAAATAAAAGTAGCTTTGTTCAAAAGCCCCTAAATCTTCCTGTTACCAGGGAAGGTTGTACGGTGAGGAGCAGCTCCATGATGCTTCAGCTTTACTGTGAAAGGATTTGTACGTTCAACTGAGAAATTATTCGTCTGTGCCTCTCACGCCTGATCCTGGTTTTTATGCTATTTTATACACTTGGTTTTGTGTCTTCTCAATTTGTTTCTGTGTTTTAGACTGACTTTTGCCTGTGCTTCTGTTGTGTTTTTATTGTGTATTCTCCTGATTCTTTACTTATAATTGAGAGTGCACAGTCTCAGCAAGCAATGAAGCAGTGTGCAAATGCCGCCATGCAGGCAAAGTTGAAGATATTTCCTGAACTAATAAAGCGCAGGGGACTTAGGGCAGAACAATGAAGCAAGTAAACAAACACCAGGCGCAAAATACTGTAACCCTTCAGTTCAGCTTCTGTGTAAGGCATGCAGTGAGTGTGTGGTTTTTAAATGAGCTGTGAATAAGTTACATTTGGTGTTAGAGAAAAAACTCAAAACAGAACACCCCCCCCCCAAAAACAACCAACTACCACAAAGCCCCCACAGAAATCCCTGCA
>NW_010419303.1:64518-72072 GCF_000710305.1 Buceros rhinoceros silvestris
AGTACGAGCAGATGTCTGGTCGAACAGGGGGTACTGCTTCCCTTGAGAGAAGATGGTAGAAGAGATTTCTGGTATTTGGTTTTGTGAAGTAGATTTCAGTAATGGGTGAACTTGGTGAAATAAGAATAAAAATTATACTATTTAATCAGGTTAGGAACAAACTAATAGAGCTTCATCACAGAAGAGTCCCACACTCTGGTCTTTCACCATGTCTGTTGTGGGGTGGGTGTGAATTGGATGTCCAGTTACTCTTATGGTACAAAAAGAGTAAAGCGAAACACAGTAAAATAATTTTATTTGTAGTGATTTGCACAGATTGGTCATAGAGCTTGTACATTGAAAGCCAAAATGCTTAAGGTTAAAGACAGAATGAGACTTGTGTCTGTGTGACAGAAGTGACAGTTCACCGGGTCGCTTGCCGTGGCAGACAGCAGAGACCTGCTATTGTTCAGAGTTGTACTTCTCCGAATCACACGGTGAGACTGGGCTGCTGCCCTGGGCTCTCCAAAGGCCCGTGCGGATGGAGCTCAGCAGCGTCTCGCTGTCATCTCCATTCGTCACTCCTGGGGAGGGAGCGTTGTTCATGACATGCTTGTTACTTGCTTAATGCTTCTGGAAAGGGAAGGTGCGGAAGGGGACTAAGGCCCTTTTCTAGTCCGGCTCTTGTGTAGCATCGGAGATTGGGCAACTTGTTTTCACCAGTATGTACGAGCAGAACGTTAGCAACAGATCGATTCCGGCTCGTGACCAGAGTGCTGTGTAGGCAACAACTGATTTAACACTGATTTAACCACCTTCTCCTTCTTTCCTCTATTTTGGGGGACACAAAACGTGAACTCTGCAGAGGGCTGATAAATGAGTTGTTCTTTAAACACACACTACTCAGTCTAGCAAAGCATCAAACAAAATGCTTCTGTCTTTTCTTTTTCGAATTTAATTCATTGTTTCTGTTCCTTTCATTCAACGAGTAGCAGCTTTTGGCAATGACAGATACTCTATTGTGACTGAAATATGCATTTTGTAAGTCATAACTTTACTTGGTATTTAAATGAACTGTGTATGTACAGCGTGCAAGATTTATGCAGCACACAGCTGGAGGTATTCTGCTCAGAATTCCTATGGTTTCAGATGTCTCTTTCAAGTTTGAAAATGTGTTGTGAAGTAGATACCATTATGATAATTGGAAGTTCAGCTTCTCTGTCTTGCTCTATTATTTTTTTTGAATACAATTAACACATCACACACACTTCACCTGGTCTCTCCTCATTTACCTCTGACACTTCCTTGGTATTTATTTAGACACATGTAATGTCTTTGCTTTGAACTCAATGGTTGCTATATTCACTAGAATACTTTTTTTTAATAAACATTTTTCTCGTTTAGAGATATACAATTAGTTTGCATTGTTAGAGAAAAGTACGCATACTGATGTCAATTTAAGTCCTTTACTTATTTGTTAGATGATCGGGACACAAATTGTATAAAGATTGTAGAGAAAACTGTGATTACTTTCAAACGAAAATCCCTGCTGAGAAGTTGCAGAAGCAGCTCATTTTGTGATAGGACCCATGAGGGAGCAGTACAGAGAAGACAGGCAAAAAGTGATCTAGAGAAAAATGGGGGGAAAAGAAAAAACAAACTAAACTAAACAGCCCCCTCCTCCCCCTCCCCCCCCCCATTTATTCTGAAAGAATTACATTTTTTTCAAGTAGCATAAACATGAAGTGCAAACCTCAGTGGTTGAATTAAGATTTATTCTTTCAGATCAAGCAGCAATGCTTTTATTTCTGAAAACAAAAGGAAGACAGTAAGTTTGTTTTAAAAATATCCCAAATTCTTAAACTGGTCTTAATAAACTACTGTTGGCATCCCCCCCCATTTATTCTGAAAGAATTACATTTTTTTCAAGTAGCATAAACATGAAGTGCAAACCTCAGTGGTTGAATTAAGATTTATTCTTTCAGATCAAGCAGCAATGCTTTTATTTCTGAAAACAAAAGGAAGACAGTAAGTTTGTTTTAAAAATATCCCAAATTCTTAAACTGGTCTTAATAAACTACTGTTGGCATTGTTTTCGTATCTGCAATCATGTCTGTAGGGTGCTTGTCCCATTAGTGGCTTTTTTATAACTGTTATGCACCAAATTCTTAAACTGGTCTTAATAAACTACTGTTGGCATTGTTTTCGTATCTGCAATCATGTCTGTAGGGTGCTTGTCCCATTAGTGGCTTGTACAGAACTGTTAGCAACGCAACACTAGTATCCCCCAGAAGACAACTAGAAATTATATGAAATAGTTCTGGTAATTGTGGAAAAAAAAAATCCAAAGTATCTCACAAATCAAATTATACCGATATCACCGGAGAAAAGAACATGAAATACCATAATGCATTTCATTTGTGGAAACGAGATTGGGGGTTTTCTGTTATTTTCCTTTTTCCATTTTATTTTAGTTTTGGGAACACTCCTAAAGCTTGGAGGTTTAATAAGGAATAAATGCAAAATGCAGTCTAAGCTTGATCCTCATGATAAAGCAGGAAATTATTCTGGATTACTTCATTAAATTTAGCTGCAGTTTGGAGTGAACTGGTCTGTAGTGGTTTCGTAACGTTCCTGTTCACGGTCCCTTCCTGAGATAGTTGTTTTCCACAATGTTTTCAGTATCCGTTACTGAAAATGTCTGATATTTATCAATTCGTTTATTACCAGAAAAAGGTATCATCTGCTGAAAAAGAATTAATTTTCTTTGTTTTAAAATCGAATTGATCAACTCCAAGGTTTTCATATGAAAGTTCAAAGCTGTTTAGAAAAGAAAGGCAAGTAAACTGTGCCCCTGAATGAGTTTTAAATAAAGGATGATTTTCTTTGCTAGGAGGGGTTTGGCTCTGAGCTCTCGTGCATTGCAGAGAGCCTTCCCTGTTCCCCGCGGCACCAGCTCTCTGAGAAATGGCAATGCACACAATGCGAAGGGCTCTGAAACGTTGTCACAGCAAAGGAAGCGTGGTGGGGACAAAGTACAAAAATGAGGTGTGCTTGGGTGCTTCTCCCCAGGCATCACCATGGAGAGATCCATTGTTCTGCGACCGCATCTTTTCTGGGTTGCTTAGGGAAAGGCACGATGCAGAAACCATTAGAACAGGGCGTTTGTAAGGGAGACCTGTGTGTATCACAAGAAGGCAAAAGGAAATGGTGGTTTCTTTTGACGTGGACTTTCAGTTTTCAAAATGCCCATTTAAAATTACCCCGATATAAAACTACTTGGAAGAGTATATTTTTTTAATTTCTTTTTTTTTAATGAAATCATTCTATAATAAAATATTTCGAGTACTGGCTAAGCTGTAAAGCTTAGGGCTGATAAACAAAGCATCTGAAGCCAAATGGCCCCTTAGCTAACCCCAATTAAAATAAAGATTTCATTGCACTCTGTCCTGACAGAGAGGGAACATATTGTTGCCTTTAAGGGAATTTGGTTTAGTTAATGAAAGAAATTATTTCATTTTTTCAAATACAGAACCTAATTAAATAAGTTTCAACTTGACTTGTAGTTGAGGACATTTTAACTCCTTAAAGGTTACTCCTGTGTCCAGCTCTTTGAATAATTCCTGGTGCAGTGCTGAGGTTTGTGGTTTATGTAATAAGAAATGTTACAGCGTATCTCATGGGGTAACTGTGACTGTTTTAGATATACCTGCACCATGTAAAACTTGCTATTCACGTTACTCTTTCCAAGGATCCTCTTCAGCTGTAAGTATTACTCAGAGATAGTAACTTACCCCAGACTGAAACAAGCAGTGTGGGAATGCAGGTGCCCTGGGTCTGTTCCGAGTGCAGCGTCAAAGCCGTACCTGGTGTGTGTGCATGGCTTCCTCCTGCCCACCAGTGAAAAAGAAGATAGCATCACAGAATTATTTTTGGTAAAGCTCTCTAAGCAGTCGTTAAAATCTGTATCTCAGGAACATTTTTTCTTAGAGAGGATTAATGGTGAAAATGAAAGCAGTTTGTGAGGATTACAAGTGTGATTAGTTTGTGTTTCTTCAGGATCTGTCTGAACTTGCAGTGGTAAAGTTCACGTCCCGTTTGTCAACTATTTATTACATATTCTCAACTAAGACTATATGAAAAATAAAGAACACTTTTATGTAAAAATTAGATAAATTGCACTCCAGCTCTCTCAAAATGAGTTTCCAGGGTGAGCAAAGAAAGCTGTCTCCAGTGAAGGGCTATTGATTTTCCCAAGACAAAGTCATTCCCAAGACTTTTGACTCCTTTTGCTTCAGCCCTGTGTGGCTCTGGATTTGGCTGGTACCTTCAGCTATGGAGGAAAATGATATTCAAAGAATGTCTACCTGTGTGAGGAAATAAATCAATGTTATTTACAGATAAGTCACCAAATACTTAATGATTTGAGAGGGGCTTGTAAGGGCTGTTTAGTTGAAAAGAAGAGATCGTTGATGTGGGTATGAACATGAATGGAGTTAAGGACTAGGCATTACTGGAGTCCAAAAAATCTCTCACTTCTTTGGCACATGTTACAGATCTTCATCTAACAGAAATAGGGTGCTGTTCTTTTTTCTTCTCTGCATTTCTGTAGATCATTATAATTAAGATGTATTTCAGAAATCTCAAGAATAGTTGCCAAACATAAAACACAAAGCATCGCATCTAGCCAGAGATCCAGATACCCTCACTCTGCCCTAAAGCTACGTTTCCCATCCATTATCTTGTCATAGCCTATTGTGCTCAATTTTAATTAAATTTTAGTAGTAATTTTGCAGTCATAACTGACCTGAAAGTTTTCCAAAGACTATTATACCCACAGGATATTTCCTTTATGTGATTTTTTGTTTTGTTTGTTTCTTGTTTTTCATCTTGTTCCAATTCTGTTCTTCGGAAAAGTCTTTGGTGACCGAGAGCATGAGAAAGTGAAGAAAATGGTTAGGGACATGACTGAAAAGTATCAGTTTACCAGCAGAAGTAATCAACTGCGGTTTGTATTCTAATAGTCATGTAAGAACTCTTAAAAAATGATATATTTGATAAAGATCTTGGGGTTTGCTCAATTTTACTTATGCTCAGAGTAGTGTAGACACCGACTATTCTGCATTTACCTTTCAACATACAGATGCTGAATCTTAAAATACAAAAACTACTTTTGTGATGCTGCAACCTGCAGTTCTTGCTTTTTTGCCTTTGAGGGTGTTGTATTCACAACTACTGTGCACAGCTTTTACTTTGATATCCCAGAAACTGAAGAGCCACCTTTTATGCTTAAACACCACAAGTTGGACCATCAGTCCTTGCTGCTGCATAGGAAGCCCTATAATATTAACCAGGAAAGTGGATGAAAAAGCAGAGGTGCATGCTCAGTCAGAACACCCTGTTCAGGAGCTAAAGGTTGCTGCTGTCCCCAGCTTCTATTTAACACGATTACAGATACTTGTTCCGGACTTTGCCATGGATTGTGTCCCGCTAATGCGATCGGAACCAACAACGCTAAGTTGCCGTTGGGCTCACACTAAACAACGCTAATTACTAAGAAGGAGGTACATGGCTAGGAGACCACGGAGCACTTGTCAGAAACGCTAGAACAATGCAGAAATGGTGCCAAATCTCGGAATCACGCCTCTGAACTGGTTTTCTTCTTTCTGCAGACTAACCTTGGGACCCAGGTGATTGTGGTGGTGAGTTAGGCTTTAGGAAAGTCCCCAGGTGACACAGGGACAAGGGAGTTGGTATTAAATACGCTTAAGCCTTTATTACCTCAGTGGTACTTTCTCATCCTTCGGGTTTTGCAAGGCATTTTTCTTTTTTATTCTTAACTATTTCAGTTAGTAAACAGAAACAGAGGAAACTGAGGTGTGTTTTTCATTCCAGTGGCAATAAGGATCTGCTAAATATGCTGATTTAGTCATACGTGCAAGCTGGTGACCTATGCAAAATTGCAGCTTATTTTCTTGGTCAGTAGGAAATTAAGCCTTTTAAAATGTATTGCTTTTAATAACTCAAGAGTTACAACTAAGGTGCTTAAGAGATTTTGCTTTACTGTTCACTTAGAGTGATTCAAGGATCTACTATGAGCCACACCATCAGGCAGTAAAGTAATTGCAGTAGAAAAATATTATATTGCCTGTTGAATTTGAATTTAATCTTAATTTTTTTTTTTAGTTCTAACTTGCTGGTTCAATTGTGGAAAAAAAGGACAGTGGCAGGTTGGCAGTAAAGGGTCTGTTTTGCCCGATGAACTCAAAAATTCATGTTGAGGTGCTGAAATAATTTGCTATTCTTGGAATTCATTTTACAAAACAAGTTCCAAACTGAGCTTTGCTTTCATGTATTCTCTCTCCATGGAAATTATGTCCTTTTCCTCATTTCAAATTAGATGAGTACAATGAAATCCTTATTTTACATATTTATTAACACGGCTTTCATCCCTGTGGTATTGTCACTGTCCTCACTACTTTATGCAAAGAAATTACGAGGAGAACTCACAAACCTTTAGGAGGTATGTGTGATCACTTCATCAAGCATTATTGCTCCTCTCTGTATTTGTCTTGCTTGTTGCTCCACCAACTGGTATTTACTGGCCTTCCTTTCTGTATGCTGTTGATGCATTGATTTTTGATTTTTAAATGCCGAAATAAATCCCATTATAGACCTCGTGCCAAGTTCTTATGGATATCCAAAGGTGCGGGAAAAGTGATGAGTGAGGAAATAATGTGGACTCCATTGTCTGGCGTGTGGAGGGTTAAGGGAATTTTTAGCCTCACCAAAAAGTATTTGGTCAGGTACTCAGGTGCTGGAAATGTTCTTAGCAACATCAGTCACCGAGGAACATGATCAGCTGCTGTTCTGGGGTAGAGATTACAGAGCTTAATGATCAGCTACTGTAAGCTGCAGCTGATGCCAGACTCTACCCCCTTTACACCTAATTAGCCTCATTAATGAGCTCCTCTGCTCTCTGCAGAGAGGGCTTCCTCCTCGGATGGGAGGCACAAATACTTCACCAGGTAGATGTGCTGAAGGCTTTAATTATTGCCCGCACCTGCAGCCTGGCTCCGAGAGCAGCGCTGCCTCGCCGGGCACTGCCCGGCCACAGCAACCACAGTGCGAACACTGCGGCACCTCTGCCACTGCTTTAAGCTGCAGAAATATCCATGGGGTATAAATTTAAACACTCAAAAAATTTATGCTGAGCAGCAGGACAGTGGTGGTTTTTGTACGTGGCAAAAAATGTTTTTAGAAGTTCCCAAGTATTTTAACTCTGAAAAATGAGTTTAAATTGCAGTTGAATGTCAAATATTGCATTACCAGAACAAAGAACACTGTTAGGCAAGTTTCCTTCTTTAAATGAGCAATTCTGCATTTGGAGCAATTTTGTGCTGCTAAAATTAAATATGGAAAAATGCAGCTGTAGTAATGGATGGAGCAGACAATAATGGAGCTCGGAGAGTGTTGTGCTGTGATTCTTAGCAGCAGCAATTATTGGTAAATACCTACCACAGTCTAGGGTTTAAATTTCTTGAAACCTGATAGCACTGTTTGGTTTAGTGTTTA
>NW_010419303.1:72179-76304 GCF_000710305.1 Buceros rhinoceros silvestris
CTGCTGAACTAGCTGTGTAAGGCCTTTGCATGTGCAGGTGGGTCACAGTGATTATGCCTGTGAAGAGCAAATGTGTACGTGCTTGTACCAATTGAGCTCAAACGGCAGTGCAAGTCCGTGCTTATTCTAGTTTTTAACAGGGAAAGTGTCCAGTGCTAATTTCTCGGTGCAGATACTCTGGTTATTCAGGAACTTTTCCCACCGTAGCCAGCTGGCTTGGGTGTTCAGCGGGAAACGCCTCCTGTGAAAACACCCAGCGCCCATGCAGGTGCTGTGAGGTGCTGGAAGGGATGTAATCCAGAGGTCTTTCTTGATGGTGAAGTGAGCAGGCAGTGAACATTTTCTTTGACTGTTGTTTCATGCTTATTCACTTGGTTTTCTCAGCTTCTGGCCCATCGCTGTGGTGGCTGAAGCAATCGCGGAGAAAATCTTGGGCTATAGGATGCTCAGCGGCTGAGGGCAGCTGTAGTCACAAGTTGTGGTTCTTTCTGAGGGAGTTTGATCCAAGGATTTCTTTTTTCGCCTGGAAATTCATCTTCTAAAATGAGTAGCGTGCCTCCTGCAAGGCATGTTCCATGTCAGTGTGGAGAGGTAGGGCTTTCCAGCCAATGTTATGGGATTGTTCCCTTCCAGTTGACTTTGTTTCCCTTGCAGATGTTCTCAGCAGAATGCTGAGCTAATTCGAACTAAGGCATTAAGGTTCAAAGGGCGTTTGGAACAGAAAACAGACATTCGGACAATTGAAAGAGTTTTAAGAAACTGAAAGCAGGGTCTCGAAGTTGCGAGGTCACCACGGTAATGGACCCCAGTCTTAGCAACTCTTATGAACAGGTGGAGCCAAGTTTGGTCTACTTTAGTAATAACTAGAACAGCATCGAGCCTCACCAGCCGAGTGGTAATAACGCACCATGCGAACTGCAGGAGTTCGTGTGCATCTTTCCATGGATGCAGTTTGAATTGAATGCCAAGATAAAGCATCAAAATGAGTGAGTCTTCAAATATCTGGATAATGTTTTGCCAACTGTTCGTGCTCCTTATAACTGTTACATAAATAGGATTGAAGTTTGCGGACTCTTCTGATGTTCCAGGGCAGATGAGAAGGACTTTTACAAGATAAAATTATCATTGAGGGCATGTGGGTCTGGAGGGGAGCAGAGCTGGCATTTTTGGCCCAGCAAATATCTGCCCATCTGCTCTCTGTCAGAATATGTTAGAAGTGCATCTGGATCCGTGCCCCAGAGTTCCAGCTTGGAGCGGGTCATGTGCTTGTCTCCACGACAACTCAGAGGTTCCAGGGCAGATGAGAAGGACTTTTACAAGATAAAATTATCATTGAGGGCATGTGGGTCTGGAGGGGAGCAGAGCTGGCATTTTTGGCCCAGCAAATATCTGCCCATCTGCTCTCTGTCAGAATATGTTAGAAGTGCATCTGGATCCGTGCCCCAGAGTTCCAGCTTGGAGCGGGTCATGTGCTTGTCTCCACGACAACTCAAGGAGCTGTGGAAAGTGCTGCGTGCTGAGCCAGATGCTTCTCGGCACATGTGGGCTAATTAGGTGGCGTTTCTCCTCACAAAGAGTTCAGAGCTTTTGCGTGGTTTCCATGTCAGAATGTGTAGCTGATATGATGGGAGTTGGGAGGAGTCACACGGCCAAACGCTAAATAACTGCTGCAAAGCTCGGCGTCAGGGGGTGTGTGTGTGTGAGCTGTAGCTTTACAGGAATGCAGACCAAATTCCCCTCGGTTCCTTCGTCACGGAGTGAGCAAAACCCGCGGGGGAAGCAGTGAAAGGCAAAATCTGCTTTTTTTTTGGTCCTCACTCTGGTTGCAACTTTCTCTTTGTGAGTATTCCAGGCAGGAGCCGGGGCACAGATCACCCGTCTTGCAGCAAACGCTGGCAAGACACGGCGTTCTCAGCCGCTCAGAGGCGGGATTTCTTTTTTCCTTTTCTCTTTTTTTAAAGGGTTTGAATAAAAACTGAAAGAAGTGAGATGTTGTAGAGGAGAGCCTGGGGAAATAAAATCAAACCTAACATGTAAAAACTGATGCTTTCTAATATGGCAGGATCCTCAACCTACCGAGAGACGGGGCAAGGGCTGCAGGTAGTGCTGGCGATCGAGGTTTTACCCTATTAACAGTAATGGAAAAGTAGCAGGTTTTGTGATTGTATTGATGTGGCTTTTTCTGCCCTCCATGGCGCAATGCGAGCCCCCTTCCGACACACAAAGTGTGAGCAAATGGTAAAGGGAGAACGAAGAGTTCTCATTTATTTTAAAATGGAAATGCTTTACTTTGCCTTTTTCCACCTGTGAGGAGAAGCCTCCTAAGCGGTTGTGGACTTGACTTCGGAGTGCTTGCCCAGGAGTTGTTTGGGCGCACGTTTAATATACTAATTCTCTGCAACGAGCAGTGTGGAGCCAAGTGCTTGGTGAGGCCGGTTCCAGTTGCTCGCAGGAATGGATGCCGCTGTTCCTGTAGGAGTCTGGTGACAGAAGTTACTGACTTAGAGTCTCAGGTTTGTGATAAATTCCATAGCATCATTTATATATTAATCATTGCCCACTTAGCTTCCCCAGAGACAGTTGCCTGATGTGAGCAAGAAGGAATGGAACCTTTTTCCAGGGTTCCTACTCCAGTGCCCCTGATCATCTCTCTCAGGGGACGTGATAAAGTCCTTCTCTCAAGCAACTTCTTTTCTAGTTGTGTTTTTCCATGCCAGGAGTTGAGGCTTCCACGCCGAACGATCCAGTGGCATAATGTGAGGACAGATCGAACCTCAGCGAGTTCTGCTCTGCTAACAGAAAGGAGGGTGTATTGCATACCATATCCTCTTCTATCTTGTGATGGTACGTGTATCTACCAGGAACTAGACATGTCTAACGCAGTGAAAATGTCAAGTTTAATTTGATTATATCCATTTTATTTATAGAGATGGGGATTTTGTTACTTAGCTAAGAGAGTGGGATTTTATGACCTACCTTTATGACTAAAGCTTCTCTCACATTGCTTTAGTGAAGTTAACACCACTTTATTCTCTTTCTGCATCTATATTAGAATCTGAATATTGTATTAAAACATTTCCGTCTTAAAAACAGCCGTTTATTCAGTGTGGTTTTGGGGATCATGATACAAAGGAGTCATATACATCTTGCGCAAAAACGTATTTTCAAGATATTTACTTGAGCGAGTCCTGGCAACTTTGTTGATTTGGATGAATCTGGGCTTTTTACATGTATCTGAGAAATAAAAAAAAGCAAAATACTGACATTTGTGACCGTCAGGTGTGTTGGTCGTTTCTAAGTCTTGGCCAATCATTTATTGTTTCTGCAGGGAATTTTTTTTCCTATTTTAACAAAATATTTTGTATTCTATTGAGTTTTAATAAATGAAACAAAGAAATGCTTGTCATTTATCTCATAGGAAATACTTCGTGTAGATTGTGTTTCCAAGCACGCTTTTATATTTGGTCATAGTATAAAATAATTCGTATAAGGAATCACACTGTAATTTTTCTCCTTTTTTTGTATTGTCACTAATGTTCCACAATAGTTAAAACAGAAAAAGGCCTTTTTGTTACAGGGAACCTGAATTGGTAGCTGCTTTGCATGCTGAACATACTGGCTTCAATGGGAGCACTGCTCATGGGATGATTGCAGAACTGGGCCCTGAAATTACCTTGCCAGCTAATGACAAAATCGCATGCAGGCCACAGGGGTTTTTGTGGAATAAATATAAGAGTGGAACAATATACAGTACACATTATACCAGTAATTTAAAGCGTATTCAGGACAAAGAGAGAGTTCCTAGTGCAGGCAGCATCACAGAGATTTGCTGTATCTGATAAAGATTAGGTTTCTCAGCTCATAATACCATACTATTACTTCCCTTTTGTCAGTCTTTCAACACCTACACTCATGCATTGACACAATATCAAGTAGGAAGAGGAAGAATAGCCTTGTATTTAAGGTACTGAACAGGGATTAAAGAAATTTCGGTTCTTTTCCCTGGCTCTGCCAGAGACTTTTGTGACCGTGTACAAGTTACTTATTATTTTCATGCCTCTATTCTTGATCTGTGAAATGGTGATTTTTTTTTTTTTTTTTAATTTCCTCACACCCACCCCCACA
>NW_010419303.1:76335-88524 GCF_000710305.1 Buceros rhinoceros silvestris
TTTTTTCGGGCCTTTTTTTTTGAAGTGGGAAATGGTTTTTTTTTTTTTTTTTTTTAATTCCCCCCCCCCCCCCCCAAATACTTTCTTGCTGGTTTCTTGGCACTTTGTCTTCCAGGTTTGTTTGAGCTCAAGATGTGAGGCTGTATCAGTGAGTTCGGGCTAGAAAACAGCTGGCTGATGCAGGTGATTCAGAAATCAGGACAGGCAATGGCTTGAATTAGCCATATAAACACCTGAAAGATGGCTTGCTCCATTACACTAGAGGAGTTTCATTATTTGTGAATATGTGTCATTTTGCTTGGTCTAACATCAAAACACCAGGTATCCTAATAAACTAAAAGGGTTTGAAAGGAGAAGCAAAAACATTGCTATGCAATATATTGTTTTTCCAATTTCACATTTTTCATTAGTTTCATCATTTATTTGGAGCTGGTTTTGTGCAAAGTTTGTCAGATCCTGTAACGGTGTTGGATAAGACCCTCTGAAATAAAGTGCAAAAGGGTGTTGTTGAACTTCCGCGGAATCTATCAGTATCAGCTGGTTTTCTTACAATGCTTTAATGCAAATAAATCATACTCAGTATTTTTTCTACAAAAGTTTTATAGTAATTTTAATCCACATTAAAGTTTTTTGATCTGAAGGCATTTTGGATGTTGTAGAATTGATTACAGGTTAATAATACATTGCATTTTGATACTCCATGTGTTGTTGGGGTTCTGAAAGGAGCACAGGCAACAGTTCTAATTAGAGCGTTAAAAAGGTTTTGAAGTCTGAATAGCTGCATATTATATAATTGCACATGTAAAGTTGAGTTGTGCGTTTAAATTGCTTCATCCTCGTTGGCAGCCTGCTGGCAAATGTTAATGATCTCTTCAGAAGTTGCAGGAAACTGATCTCTGTCCTTTCTGAGGGCGCTTTGCTTCTGTTTGGGTTTTGGTCAAGAATGCATTTGTTGGTATGTTGGTGCCTAGTTTTATAAAGGGAATTACATAAGAATTTTGGGAATGCTTAGAGGGTGAAATTTTGAGATGTATTAGCTTCCAAAATCTACACGAGAAAACTGGATTACAGCCAGCACCACAAACAACTTTACATTTTTGCAAGCTTTTCCTGGTTTTTTTTGTCAGTTGAGGTGCATTATACTTCTTTGTAGTACAGTCAGAAAAAACACTGCTATGGCTGTTTATCATGTCCAGGTTAGGAGTTTTGGGGTGAGGTGGTAGGGAAATTATTCAGTGTTGATGTGTCTCTATCAGAGGTTACATACCCTAGCGAGGAACATGGGAAAAGTCTGAAATTGGGCTGGTAATGGTAATGGGCATTTGCCTGAGACAGTAGGTGTGCGGACGGGGCACTCTGCGTAGACGTGGGTTGGAAAAGCTTTTCAGGATTACTCTCAGCAATTCTCATTTACCAGAGCTGGTGGTCTCTCTTTGGACCGACTCTGAGTTTAGTTTTCTTCAGAAGTGTGCTCAAATCTCGTGATGTCTTTGCTCCTGAGCAGCATCTTGAAATGCTAATAAAGCTGTGGTATCATTTGCTTGTGCAGAGGATTTGATCTATGCTTTCTTGATGCCATTATGACTGAGGCAGATGCAGAGAGCTGAACCTATATATGGCTTACGGGGAGGTTGTTTGTCGTTGCAATTGCAAGCTGAATGAGCCAATGGCCTATCGGGTGATTTCAGATTTTCTTTATGGCGTCCTGCTGGCTGACTTCTTCAGCTGTGATGAGCTCATCTGTCCTTGACACCGGAATCACAATTCTTGGGAGGTCTGCAGAGCAGCTGGTTGCGAGTGTCTCTTTCATTGACATACATATCCAGAGCAGTAGGATCATTCTCCTCTCTTAGCTTCCTTATAATTCTGGATGGAATTAAGGATCATGATTCCTAGAATATCCCTACAGACTTTATTTTGTCATTTGCAACAGAACCAATTTTAGCAAAGGATGTGGTTATCTGCAATACCTAGACAGTAATAAAGTGGTGATACAGAATCTTGTACATGTCATTGTTCTTGCGTTGCATCTGGGGTTTTGCTGCACAGTCCACTGACACCAGGCTTCCAATGTGTCAACTGTCAGATTGTCGTCATCTTCTGCACCTTTAAATTCCACGCACATTTTTTCATTTCGTGGCTGGTTTACAGAGCAGCTCTAATGGCTGGTGTATTTATTAGAGAGCTTTTGAAAGAGCACCTACGTGGTTTAAAGGCATGCACACAGCAGCACAAAATTCATTACCCTGCACCACACGCTGACCAGGATAATGCAGAAGACATGACCCGTATCTTCCAGGGCAGAACTTCTAGGGTTGGCTAAGCAAAGTTTTCAGGTCTGGGTTGCTGGGGTTTTTGTTGTTTTGGGGTTTTTTTACCCTTAGAATCAAATTTTGTGAGATCTTTGTTTGTTTGTGGAAGAGGCTCTCGCTGTTAGCCTGACTTGAACCCTGTCTTTACTATCTCCGTGTTTTCTCCTGCAGTCGCAAGCCGGCTTTAGACCCTGTCACCAGCTGCGTGCTTTGGTGGCTCATCTCTTGGGGCAGTGGGAATAGTTAGACTTCAGGAGTTATCATAGCATCTCTCTGTCTTTACAGAAGTGTCATCTGTGTTTGGCTCTGTCCTGTCCTCCAAGTCCTCCTCTAATCTGTGCTGTCTTCTGTCCCATGTGACTTTTAGTCCTTTGTATTCACTGTGGAAGTTACTGCCACAGCCAGTGAGCTGGCCCGTCTGCGAGTACGGCCAGGCTCTCACTGACAGTGACGCTGCACCAGGTCCTGTACCCTCTTCTGGAAGAAAGTTTTTCTTTCTAGGGAAAAGAGATTTCCTTGAAAGACGTGGACTCATGGTGAAATTTTTTTTCAATGTAGTTAATCAAAATTGGACTTTATCTTTCAATTTGTATTATGATTTCTTAAAATACAGCAGCAGGTTTCATGAACCTCTCCATCAATCAGAAGTAAATCCCAGACTCCTTTCATTTTCCTCTTGCTGCCTTAAGTAGTTTTAAACATTATTTTAGAATGTAACAGAATTTCAGTTTAAAAATAGGGCTGGCAACAGATCAGGTGTGGGCTGAAACTTTTCAGCTTTTTAAGGGGTTGTGAGATAGCAGCACTGCCCTGATGAACTTCATTATGCCATATGAATATAAAATATTCATATAAAGGAAGATTTGCAAAGGCATAAAGAAAAGGCACCTATTTTTTCAAAGCATCTGGGAGTCTTAAATCTTAGTCTTTTATTTTAAAGTTACTTTTCTTGTGTTAAGATTGCAGATTAAATGTCTTCAAAATGTGTAAATTTTTGTATTAAATAATTTTGTGATCCAATCTTGAAATATATGTGAATTATCTGTTGTTACAGATCAAATCAGATTCTTCACTGAATCATATTGTGCACACGTTCAGAGTGTTGGTGATGCTGTATCTTAGGCTCTGTTATGCATTTGTCGTTGGAGAGGAGAATAATTGATGTCTACGGTACCTTGATGAATCAAGGCCTGAACTGTAATTGTTGGAAACAGCAAGTTTAGGAGTTGATGGGTTTATCAGGACAAGTCACTGTAATTGATTTATGTGCGAGCAAGACCACTAATTTCACAGAATATCTGCAGTTCTTAGCATGTCCCTCATGTATAATGTCATCTGTCAGTAAAAGCAGAGCGGATTAGCTTGATAACTTACAGTTAACCAAATCTGTCAAGAAAATGGTCTTATTGTCCAGCTTGTCTTTTTGTAATGAAGCTGTGGATGGGGGTTAGCAACAGTGTGTTCACCCTTCTGCAGGTCATGGAGGGTGGAAGGGACTAATGCATTTGAAGCTGAAAAGCTCACGCTTGACCTTGATGATTAAAGTTTTTCTTATCATCTAGCAGCAGTTGAGCCTGAATTGTCTCTTAAGAAGTCAAAAGGTCTAATCAACCTAATGAACAAACTCAATCATCAGCACTTTAGGGAAGGAAGTGTGTTAATGCTGTCACAGCGCTGGGCTCCCCCAGCTGCGCTGCGAGTGTTGGCAGGGGCGGCACATAGCTCAGTTGTGAGAGGAGAAGCTGCCGTCGCTGTGCTGGATGTACAGAGGAGCAGAGGAAGCTTCTGCAGGGCAGGGCGTAGATCTTTCCACGTTGGATGTATTCTTCTCTGGCCATGGGAGAAATTCTTAACACTCGTGCTTCTTGCCCAGAAAGATTGAGGTGATTGTGGTTTTCTCTGTAAACACTTGCTAAAGTAAATCAAATACAGGTTATTATCTTTAAAATTAATTGTCCTGAAACTGTAGCTGTCACAGAAGAAACCTTCTTTCTTTTCCAAAACCATGGAAATTCATTGGCCCAAGGAAAGGGTGGTAGAAACTATCCTAAAAGAGCGATTTCTTCCCTCTTTGAAAGAGACCCATCCTGTGCCTAGTCACTTGCAATTGATCCTTTTCCTCTTGTTAAGACCAGTCTGTGACCTCTGGCATTTGTTGACTGCTGGCGTAGAGGTGAGGTACATGGCAAGATGATAATCTTGGTGATTCTGGATGTCCAGTTCACTGGGGGCCTGGAAGAACTCAGTTTCTGCAGTCTGATTATTTGAAGCTGAGTATTTCCTTCATTTTCCTCATAAATTGAGTTAAAAACTGATGTAGGGGGTTGCACTGTTGCATTACAATGGCGAGGTCAGTTATGTCAAAGGCCAGGTGATCGGCAGCAAGCCTCAGCGGCAGGTTGGTAACCTCTGGGGTGAACACCCAACAATGAAGAGTCCGAATATATTTTATGAAAAAGCTCCATATTAATTATCTATCAGTATAATTTTATCATTCTTTGTTTCTTTCTTGGGTTTTATTCAATAAATGTATTTGCTTGCTGCATTGAGTATCTGTCAATTTAAGTGTGGGGGAAATTTGTGCCCTTATGGCAGATGCACAGCAGACTTCAGCATTAACATAACTCATTAAAATAAGATAAAAGTAGAGCTGCAAAACAATTTCTGTCTTTTGCCAATGAGGTTGTGAAAAAGGGAAATTTCACTCATTCAGTAGATAGAAGTCTAATCTTCCTGAACTGTGGAGAGAACAGAGGAGACATTCCTGACGTGCCTGTGCAGGTTGTCTGGCTGGGTCTCAGAGGCAGATAAGCAGAATATGCAAAATTCACGTGTCTGTGTGTCATTTTGGGGGGCATTAAGTACAATTACCTCTTTGGATGATGGACGTTTCTCCACCAGCGTTAGAAAAATGTGCGTAAAGCCAATGTGTTTATTTTGATGATACACAATTTTCCAGTTTCCATCTTTTTTGTCAGTCACGTGATTGAAAACTGGAAATAAACTACCGTTGATTCTTGTCATATAATGCCTGCTTTATTCTTCTATTTATTTGGGAAGGGAAGCAGATAGAATTGAGACAGTGGATTCAAATGGATTCAGACAAAGCTATTTCAGTGTTTAATGCTCTGAACTCTGCAGGGGGAACCCATCACTTTTTGTGAAGAAACATTTGTGTCCCATCGTTCTGCAGTCATGAGGCAGTTTCTTCAGAATGCCATTCAGCTCCAGCTCTTTAAGCAGGTACTGCCTTAATCGCTCTACTGTAGAAGCGCATTCTTTAACAATACAACTGGTTTCCTTGAGAGCTGTTCCTATATTCCTGGATCTGTCAGCCACATAATGATGAAAATTCATGTCGCTGGCAGCACCTTAATTCCTCCTCGCTGGCTTTTCTCAGATTCAGGTGATGAGGCTTGCTGTATTTTAAGAGGTGTGCAGTTCTTTCCCCTAAAGGTCTCTGCTCAGAGCATACCTTTTGATCTGAGCATCCCGAGACCCAATGTATCTGCTGTAAAATTTGTACAGAAAACACATTGCTCTTAAACATGATATTACTACTTCAGGGAGGCTAAGAACACATATGTATAGACAAACACGAGCGCTGGATTCTAGTGAAGCAGCAAACCTTGTCACACTGGAAAACATGCAGCCAGCTTGGGTGGTGTTTTCATAGTTTTTAGACTCCCTTCCTCGTAAGAACACAGGAGTTGTTCCAGCAAATGCAGCCTAAAGTCTTTCTGAAAAGAAAAAAAAAAGGGAAGTTGATTTGTTTACCCTCTCTTTTTACACCAATGTAGTTCATTGATGGCCGTCTGGATCTTCTTAACTCCGGCGAGGGCTTCAGTGATGTTTTTGAAGAAGAGATAAATATGGGAGAATATGCAGGTAAGAAATACAGTATTTAAATTCATTTCAGACACTGTTCTTGACTTACTCTTTGTGGGCCATCATGGGGTAATGGGGTAATGGATCTTCGTGGTTACTCACCTAAATAACTGAGGCTGCAATGATCCCTGCAGGTTGATGGGTCTTAAATTTTTGTGCTTTTCTCTGTCAAGAACTTTGTTTGAGCAACATATTGTGGTTTGAATAGTTTGTTCAGTCTTACAAAACCTCAGTTTACCACTTTGTTAAAGTGCACCTAGAAGAATTCTCGCAATGGTGGATACTGAAGAACCTTGGCTTTACCTGGAACCATCTAAATTTCTTTTAGCGATCTTAAAATCTCAGCATTTTCAAATGTCTGAAAGACGACCCGATAAATAGAAATGCCTTTTAGCAAGTAAAATGAAACTTGTAGATATCTCATTGACTTGTGTTTCCATTCAAAGAAAAGGATGTGTGGTGGCCTAACTAACCAAAAAGGATGGTGTTCCCGTCCCATTTTGTACCGTCGATGCTTCTAGAACCATAAAGCACTAACATTGCACGTTTCCAGCTTGTTTTCTGTTTGGTACAGAGTTCAGTTTCTTTGGTTTTGTGATTCTCTCCAGGTAGCGACAAGTTGTACCACCAGTGGCTCTCCACAGTGAGGGTAAGAGCACAATATTCTCCCAACAGACGTTCTGCCTCTTACTGGACCATTGTACAGTTCTGTGTGGCCGTTAACCTCTGTCCCCAGGAAGATGACAGACCTGTTCCCTGCAGTGTTTAGCTGTAACCAACTTGAGTTTAGTTGTGAGAAGCTAATGCACTCTTCAGATGAAGTAAAGAACAGAAGAAAACATATGCTAAAAATGAAAAAACCCACCAATTCTCAAGTTTTTGAATCTTGGGGACTGCTGGAAATAAGTTATTGTCATGTTAGAACACAATGTGGGGTTTATTTCCTTTCAACGGAAAGGGAAGGTTGCCACACCACAAAGCTCTTTCTGAAGCTGAATGGTGTGAAGTGCTGAATAGGGACAGCGCTATTTGGGATGGGGTTTGTATCTTTGGTTTATTATTTTAAAATTTAAATACCTTTAGAGACTAGCATGTTGTTTCAGCTGATAATTGACAGCTGATTGTAAAAGCCTCTTGATGCATAAAATGTGATCTATTGAAAAGTGAAGTATTTCTGGTTTATAGGTACGAGTCGGTGGGAAAGATTGACTTGTTTTCTGGCAGAATGGAGTTTTGCAGCATTCCATTTGCCTATTGTCCTTGTTACAAATGGAATTATGTTGCTTACATAAAATGCTGGGCTCAATATTAACTTGATAATTTTGAATTAAACGTATTTTATAACAGTCATGCAAAAAATCCCATCCTGTAGTTAGACAGATAAATATATATACATATAACTAAGTATAAATACGTGAGCTGACAAGGAATTTTGAAATTCTAAGAAGAGGGAATGGCTGTTGAAGATTAGTTATCATGTAGTAACAGAAGGAGTAACTCTTGAAACCGTTTGTGTCTGATTGCTTCTGGTCTCTGGAAATATAAGTTTGCACTGAAATAAGAAAACACAAAATTATCTGGGGTGTTTTTCTTTATCAAATGAGGTACCGGACAGCAATAGTCAGTGGTGTGTGGAAGGTGTAACACACCGCCTGGACTAACAGATTATTCTATCTGACATATTAGTGTCTTATGACTTTTATTATGCTTGCCACATGCAATTCGGCTCTTCTAGAATTAACGTTTATGACTGTAGTTAGATTTCATTTCCCCTCAATTTATCCCACTATCAAGAGCTTAGATCTTTAAAAGGTAGCATGCTTTTGATAAACAGTATAGTGGGATCATGAAAGGGGAATAAAGATCTCGCTCCTTCGGATCGAATGTACAGGCTTTCCCGATACTGAATTTTCTGCCCCAGACATTGAGTATTTGGTAGGATGCTTTTGTCTGAAACTTGTTTAGGGTTTTAATGCCATGTACAGGACACTCTTGAGGGTGACTGGAACAATCACTGAACGCTGTTGGTGAGCTGAACTGTAAGGCAAGGGGGTCTCAGATTTAGGAGCACTGACACTCTCCGTTTGAAAACTGCTCTGTTAAACAGAACTGAGGTTCCTCTGAGAAACATTTCATACATTTTTACTAGTGTTCCTTTTCTTGAAATGTACGATTTTAATGTTCAGCTTGGCTAATAAGCATAGGTAATGGATTGGTATTTTAAGATAAGAATGGTGAATTTCAGATTGCTGTTTGCTTTAAAGAGCTTTGATGAAATTTATTCTCTTGTTACCATAATTATAGAAAGGAAGCGGAGCCATTTTAAACACAGTAAAGACCAAGGCTAACCCTGCCATGAAGACTGTCTACAAGTTTGTAAGTATCAAGTACTGGCTTACTACTGAGATAAGAGTCTAATTACGATTCTGTTTTAACCTTTCAAATGAAACTCAAGACTTAAATTCATTTCTATTGGACTCACAAAATTACTTAAAATACGCATCCATCTAAATTTCAAATTTAAATGGAAAAGTCATTTTGAAATTCAAACATAATTGAAATGCAGAGGAGGCGGGGAACTTGTGATTTCTCTTGAGAGTATAAATGATAAATCCTATTATTACATAGGACTGTTTCTGGGAAATAGTGCCTGTATGCTCTGCTAGGCAGCGCTACCATCTCATCATTTCTCTGTTGGAAATCATCGTTACCTTGGGTTTCTCTGCTTGCAGCTTCATCGAAATAAGGGGATCCTCTCATTTTTCAAATTGTTCCCATCTTTTCTAAATGTCAATTAATTTTCCCTAAAGATTTCTTATACCTGCTTATTTAGAGCCCAACTTACTAGGTTATTCTTTAAATGAGTATGTTGTAACACATAGCTAGTGTGTTCCCGTATTCCCGTGCACAGCTGCCAGTTCCACTCTGTGAGGTGAAACAACACAGAAACAGCGACGATTTCTTAGAAGCTCAATTTTAGGAAATAATGCTACAAAAAGCATTGAGATAACTATTCAAACTTTCATTTTCGCCTGCGGTCCTCCAGCCTGAGAGATGAGTAGGATGAGATTAGCTCTGCTAAATGGATCTGGCATCCCGAGCGCTGCACAGAGGAAGTTCGCAGGCTTTTTATTCCTGTTGATTGATACCTTATAAGCCAGAGAAATCCTTGGAGGGGAAGACGAGGGTGTGGAATGCAAAACGGTGAAAGATGTCTGTGGCATCAAAACAGAGAAGACACAGTTTTTGCAAAAACTGTGTGTGTGTTTGTCTGTCTGAGGCTTTTTTAGCTTTCTATTTGTTTTAATATGTTTTCAGTATCCTGTTACTATTTTTTCCCTGTCATTTTTAGTAACTAGAGAAGGTGAATTTGATGCACTGAAATCAAGTGTTGTCACTGCTGGAAATAAAAGGGGATTTTAACTTAAATTAATTTTTCATGCAGGCAAAAGATCATGCAAAAATGGGAATAAAAGAAGTGAAAAACCGCTTGAAGCAAAAGGTACTTGAAGTTCTTATTCAAAATGTATAAGCACCACGTATGAAATACTTAGCCGCGAAAAGCATTATGTGATCAATAGGAAGCTGTTTGATAGGGTGTTGTTAGCACACTTCAAAATGCATTACCAGCTGTCCCGGATTTTTCACACTGTTATAAATATTCACAGACAAAAAATCCTGTCTTCAGATACATTAAGGCTCTGACTTAAACCCACAAAAGCCAGAAAATTGAGTGTTCTGTTTGGAGTGGTCCCTCTCCTGTCCTTTGTGCTGTGTGTCCTTTGTGCTGGGGGCTTTACGTGAGCCGCGAGATCTTTCCCCCAGCAATAGCAGTGAACTTCTGGCAAACAGCAAATTGTTGTTATTCCTACAGTAACCTCTCAGGGAACGTAGGGTAATGTCTGTCGCTGGGAAAAGGGATTGGAGGTTTCCTGACTGCTGCAAAGTTTAGACCTAAAGGAATTAAATTAGAGTTGGTGCTCATTTCAAATTTGAAATATTGCAGGAAAAAAGACTCAGACTGTTTGTTGTTTTCCAAATCTGTCTGTGTTTGTTAATGGTACAATTCCAGGAACGCTGAGTTGTGTTCGAAGAAGGTGTTATCCAATACTAATTGCTCCTTTTATGCCCCAAGTATGGTCATATTGATACACGTCTTCTGAGGGAATGGTTAGCTCTGCTGCGGGTTTATTGCCAGTATTACATTTATTCTGTGAAGCAGAGCTGGGAGGGTCTTGCAGGAAAAGGGGATTGCTGACTCCCTAATAGAACTGAAGCTCTTGCACAGAAATTTTTATTCAATTTGTTGCACAATAGTTTGGGGGTTTTTTTTAATCTGTGCTATCTCAGTAAATTTCTTCTCTAGACCATCATCTTCAGGCAGCGCTGCAGATGGGTTCCCACGGCACAAACAGGGACCTGCCTGAATGTCAGCGGCGTTCATACAAAGGCATTATTGTGCAGCCAGGTTCTGAGCTGATGGAATTAACGGTGTGTGCAATCCCAGTGCTGTTCGCTCTCTAAATACTCTAGCAGATTGCTGGACATTTTTGAGGAAGATAAAGTTGCTTCAGATGCTTTTACTGTTATTTTATTTTATTACACCTACTACTTCATATGTGACCACTTGAGGTTTAATATGGAAAGATTAGAAACATGAAGCGTTTTTCTTGTACATGGAATTTTTTACGTAATTCCATGTGTTTCACTTCTGGACATGAGCTTCATGAATAATAAAATGTTTGGCCCTCTCGTATGCATTTCTGGAGCAGTTGGAGCTGTGTAAAATGACCAGGTTGTTTTCCTGTGTTTTAAATGCTAATATAGTTGTATGCTATTCTGTGACATTTGTGTAAAAGGCTGAGGAACATCTCATTCGTTTATTGCTCTGGGTTATTAGTGTTGGTGCCTTCTCAGCCCTTCAAGCAGCCAGTATTCGTTTCAAAAAACACACATAACATTTACAAATAAACAGCCCAATTTTGTTTCCCCTTCCTTATTATGTGGCATTTCTGTAAGATGGTTAAACGTGATTGTTCAACATACGCTTTCACAGGAGCTTAAAAGATTTCAGTGAGTAGCTGACACATGCTGCTCTACCTCTCCTTTCTTATTTCAGGCTGTTCTTTTCTAGTCCATCCTCTTCTCCATTTTGAATACAGGAGGGGAAGGTAACGCGAAAATGAAGGTTTGCTCCGTTTAAAGTGATAAAAATAGCAAAAATTGTTTTGGCCACCCTCCTATTATTTTTAATGTAAATGTCATGCTGCTCTGTGGATAAGTCTATTAGTGCATCCTCACCAATTTTCAGGTGAGAACATTGTATTTTTCATGTCTTTACATACTAGTATGTGCAGGTGTTAACTGCTTGAAACTCTGGCGTAATTAAACAATTTTTGCCAGGTTTGGGATGCCAGTCGTTCATCTTCTAAGGATAACCTCAGGTTATTTTTAAACCGAACTTACTATCCACTGCATTTTAACATATTATTTTCCATTATTAATACAAAAAGTGCATAGGCCACTGGGAAGGAAAAGTCAAATATAAACATCCCTTTTCCAGTTTTCGCTGCCAAATATGAGCAGCTTCTGTACAATATAGAATTTAAAAATGCAATAAAGCTAGAGGTCTGCTTCCTCCAACTCTGCATAGCAATGGCGACCTCTTAAATATAATCAAGAGCCCATTTTGCCCTTGGTCTGCTCCAGCCTCGGGTTTGAATTGCAAATGGGAAATGCAGGATTGACCTGTTGAGAGGTCACTGTGGTGTGTGTAAGGTCCTTCTTTAATATGATAGTAGAGATTGAATGGGGCTCTATTTCCATCCCTTGTTCATTTGTGGTACAGTATTTCAAAGCAACAGAAATAGTTTTCAGAGGATTCTTATGAGTGATAGCAAATAATTGTTAATAGAAACAGCATGGTAGCTTTATTTTATATCGGATACCGTACTTTTTTCTTTTTCTTCCTTTTCTCTCTCTCTCCCCG
>NW_010419303.1:88702-109378 GCF_000710305.1 Buceros rhinoceros silvestris
CGCCACCCTTGTAAAGGCTGCTTTTTCCATTTCACTGATGGACCATGGTGGTCAAGTCACTCCGTTATTGACCTGTTTGAAGCTTAACTGCATAGAATTAGGAAGAAGGAGGGATATGAATAGTACCGTCCTCAACTTTCAGTAAGGAGAATGTAACTTACTGCAAGGTTCTGGATAAGACAATTTATATAAATGGTTGGGCACTTGGCATTAATGTATTCAACATTATTTTACCTACTAGAGCCCTGTGTGGCTTTATTATCAGTACAGGTAGAAACAACTCATTTAGGGGTTTATAAAATAATCTGAAGAATCCTCCTAGACATTCTGGAATGTGCTCTTCTAATAGACAGTATTTGTAGTCCATTACAAAAGGTCCCTAGAAAAATTACTAATGCATATTTAAACAGAAGAAAACCTTATTTGGCTTACAGGGTAAACGTTACGTATCTGTAAATTTATATCTTGCTCATTCTCTGAAGTTCCTCCTTTAAAATAAATAGATAGTAAAGATTTCACCTGAACAGACAGTTGTTAGGGGAAGCACTATTTATATATGGAGATAATTATGGAGTGTGATAGATCATTGTCATTCTTTTTCCAGTACAAAGTATCTTATTTCCTCAGGCAAAAGGCAGTTTTGTTTTTAATAATATCCTTAAATTACACTTTCTTTTCATTAAAAAGTCGTTGCTAGGTTTTTGCATTTCTGGAGAATTTTTTCCAGTAATAAGTAACTTATCACCGTCCCTTCTTGTCTGTGTTTCGAGAGGAATAGATCTCATGGTTTTGTGGTTGTCCTGAATATTAAGCTACTCCAGGAAGGTCTTGCTGGCTTATACCAAATCCCTGTTTTGGGACGTGTTGGAACTGAAAGTCAGTCTTGGGACGTATCTACCCAGTACCCTGCGTTGCAGCACCAAGAGCTGCACCAGCCAAACCGGTGCCCCTGCAGGGCCCAACTTCAGGTGAAGGGCTCCCACTGGTCTGGGCAGTGTGGAGGCATGAGACTGTGTTCCAGCTGGGGAATCTTCTCCCGCAGCCGGGGTGCACAGCTCTGCCTCTTGGTACCAGGAATGAGCACGGCTTTTTGGAAGCCTGCCCGCGCTATGATCCACTGCAGTTCTTCGGTCATTTGTAGTCCTCAAGCTGAAGAACTGCTTGTCAGGAGACATTTTGTGAGCCCTGATCCCTTTGTGAAGCAGAAGTTCGGAATCGAGACTCCTGTTTGCCGACCTGTGATTTTCTCTCTGTCTCGTACGCCCCGTTGTCTTTTGAGTAACTGTACTCAAAGTCTGTTGGTGTGCTGACGGTATGTGACAGCTTTGAAGGACTGTTGTCTACTCCCCAATTATAGAATTGCCAAACACTTTGACATTTAGTAATTTTAAAGCTACTTGAAGTGTTTAAAATCAGGTTTCTCTGTTTGTTTAGCTCCAGTGTGTTTTCACTGAAGGTAGAAAACCAGCTTCTGTGAAGCCAGTTTTGCTTTGATGACTGAAGCTGTGTTGTTGATTTTTCTGCCTGTTGGGGATTTGGAAAAAATAGAGAGGTATCAAATCATTTAATTCTCATATTTTATTAAGTAAATTCTGTAAATTTAAAAAAATGTGTCTGAAGTTTCTTTGGAAGCTGTACACCAATCATGGTGGAAATACACAGTGCTTGTTACACATCTTAGGGGGTTCTACTTCATGGCTTCATCTGTCTGTATCTTTTATTTCTTCCCATTCCCTTGATGGCTGAACTTATGTGTCCATTTTACAATTTTCTGGATGTTTTGCCTGCATGGGAAGATGCTTTGCTCTTTGTGGATTCCCAACCTTGGCTGGAGCCGCAGCTCCAGGTGGAACCCTGAAAGCTCTGACATTCTTTCAATGTGCTGGACACTTTTATGGCCTATACACAAAGGTCTGAAGCTTGGTGCACATTTAGTATGGCTGTACTTGTATGGAAATATGGAAAACAAGTTTGTATTTAACATCCTTGCCTTTCAGAACTGTATAAGTTGCTGCCATGGGTTATGTGATTCCCAAACTGACCAGATCTCTGGGGAGCTTGTTGCTGGGTTGGAGCTGAGCTTGGCAGCAGCTGACATTTCTTGGCATTGAGTTGTTTTGGGGCTCTTTGTTACTAATTCAGTGCACTTTGTTCTATAAAGTTAAGGTAGCATTGTGCAGCTGGAGGGCAGGGGAAGGAAAAAGTTTTTCTCTCTAGTTTGACCTTGGCAAGTTGTTAATTTCCGCATGATCCTGATGCCCGTGTTGGTGAACTACAGCTCTACCAGCTGGATCTAAAAAGGTCTCTCAGTTTCTCTGTGGAGCAGACAAAGCCCCTTAGAAAGTCCATCCAGCTTTTTGTTTCTTTTGACCTAAACACATTAGGTCAGCCTGTGTCCAAAAGAACCATTTCTAATTGGCCATCAGCTTACATGTCTCATTATTGTACCTTAGCGAGATGGAGACTTGAGGGGGCATGTCAAAGGTCAGGGAATCAAAGCAATGTCTATGTCAGCAGCCAACCTCAGGTCAGTCTTGCGGCGCTACAGCCTGTGCAGGTTTCTCTCTTTATTTACCAAGCATTATTTCCTTGACATTGTTGCAAAGAGATGTAAGGTTTGGGGCCCACTGCGTTACTGACTATTTCTCAACTAACTTTCAAACTCTTTTCCCCTTGTCCCCTTCCTTCTGTCTGCCTTTGTCTTTTTCCAAACCCATGTTACATGCACCATACGTACACTTGCCAAGTCTTCTAACCTAGGTTGATGGGTCACGTCACTTCTGAAGATGAGGACTAATGTCAAAAGCAAAGGCAAAGCAAAACAAAAAAGCATCCTGCAAGGCAGCAGTTGGTTTTATACAATGTCCTGAAGGCATGTCCAGTATACCCAGATTAAAAGATAAAATGCAAAGCTAACTCAGCTCTCAGTTTCATCTCTCCTTGCTGCTTCCACAAGTAATTGTTCTGCTACAGATAATTCTGTGAAGTATGTAAATAGAATTACTTGGTTTCTGTTGAATTCGTTGCTAGAACAGAAATTCTGAGCAATGTTGGACTTTTTTTCCTCCCTGTATATTTCCTGGCTTTTGCACGTTTAAGTCAGATACTTTACTGAAAGTACCTGTTTGTGTGCAACGCTGGTATTAGGAGAGGGTGCCTGTGTGCAAGCTCTGCCTGACAAAGTGCAATGAGGTGTTTTATGCTAATGATGTTTTCTTTTCTGTACTTCAGGTTTTTTTCCCCTAACATCAAAATTGTTACTCAGCATTATCCTCTAGTTGTGCCCCTTACCCTTAATCAAGAGTGTTGCTAGTCATGCTATTCACCTTCTCCTACCGTACAGGACATCGCGGAGAACGGGTGCTCCGCAGCCCCGGAGGAGCCTCTACCAAGGACAGCACCTTCTCCATTGGTTGAGAAGAAGGACCCTAAACTAAGAGAAGACAGAAGACCAATCACAGTCCATTTTGGTCAGGTATGTCTTAGTGCTGGGTTTCTTTAAATTGTGTGACTCGGCAAAACCAGTTCAGAGAGCAGTCACAGAAACAAATACGCCAGTTGTTCCATTAGTTTTTGGAACTGAATTCTCTTGTTATAGATTCAGCTGTGTTGGATCTGTTTAAATGGGGTTCTAAAACTGGGTTTTTCTGGGGTATACTGATTCCTTTTGTTCATACGATGATTTTGAGGAAAATAAATTCTAAGTGAATGGGGGGAGGGTAATGATTATAGCAATTTGATAAACTGTTTTGCTGTTCTTTTAGCATGCAAAGTGCTGTAGCCCTCAGGACTGAGCTTGTGTAATTTAAACTGTCCTCTGTTATCTGGCCAGATCATTAGTGTCAATACTGAACATCCAACTATTAAAGCGTTTTACCATGCTCTGAAAATTAAATGTAGTGAACAGAGATGGAAGAATCAATTAATAGCTTATTAGTGTACTCTGTGTTTCAGTATTGACATCTGAGCTCTAGACATTAGTTACTCTTACAATGTTTCTTCTGATATGTCTGCAAAAGAGAGAGTTTGATTGTTTCGGTTTTTTGGTTATTTAGAAAATGTGGTTGCTGTGATTTTCATGGAAAAAGATACAGTATTTATTATCAGTTCGCCAGTGTTCCCCTATTAAGTGTAGCCTGACTCTAAAAATAACATTATTTGTGTTCACAGTTCTCTCCTCTGTATCTGTATCTGTTTTTCACAGTATTAGGATCAGAAAACAGGAGTGAATATCCAATTGCTCCTAAGTGTAACATAGTGTAATTTTAAAGCAAATGTAAAATAGTGGGAGTTAAAAATTGTGAAGCAAATCAGGTCTATAGATAGGTCTCTACTAAGTCAGTTCAGCTGCACCAACTGTGTGGGGATCAGGTAGGTGCAATCATTGCTCAGAGCAGTGTGTCGGTATCATTAGAATTAGGTTCTTCAGAACTTTCACCACTGTGCTGCTAAATGTAAGTTCTTGGAGACTTCTTTTTTTTTTTTCAACAGATTCTCTTCTAATTAAATATTTGCTGTAGCGAATTATTTTTCACTTTCTGTGCCAGTACAGTCGAGAGGAATTGGGGCTACTGGAGAAACGCAGCCATCTAGCTCTCGCAGGAAAATGTTACGTTTCATTTAAAGCAGTCAGAAATCCAGATAATACTATAATCTACTTTCCATTTTTTCCTTTAGATTTTCATGAAGGACAGATTGTTCAAACATTTTGGTAGATTAATGAAATACATAATTGAGTGGAAACCGCAATTTTAAATTCAGGATGTTTTTTAAGTGGTCACTTTCAAGTGTTTTAATGATCGCTTTCTCTGTGTCAAAAGAAACACACACCAGCTTTCCTGAGCAACTGGCTGTGGTGAAAGGTTCCCTTGCTAAATGCTTATTGCTGTCATTATGTTACAAATGTCCGTTTCCAAAAAATGATCTACCCTAGCAGTTGTAGGGCTATCTCACTTACAGCCTTTGTCCTTTCACGGGTCTTTTTTTTTTCCTGATAGCCCAGTGCCAAAATGAAAATTAAATCGTACTTTCATTCCAAAGGAGAAGGTGTTCAGGTTTATGAAATATAAATTAAGGCTTTGGGAAGGAAAAAAGCAGCAACATTTACTGTTTAAATGGGAGATGGCTTCTAACTAGTGATTAAAGGGAGAGATTTTAGTGTCACTTTTAACTCTGTCTAGAATACAGTAGGTGGGAACAATTAAAAAGCCACAAGAACTCTGAAATAAGGGCTGTTTGTGCATTCACAGTTCTTATAAACTGAAGAGGATGAAAGAGGCTTTTTTCTCATTGTCACTTGCTTTCTATGTCTGCTAGTATTATGCCGGCGTATATGGCAGAGGCAGACTTTTTTAAAATGCATGCATGCGGATTAGGGTCAAGCCCTGTGTATCAGTAATGCAGTAAGCCTCGTCCATAGCACTGCAGCGCGAGCGCCTACCAACAGCCACGAGATGCTTTAATTGAGACATGCTGTCAAAGTGACAAACACATTTGCATACAGTCTATTTATTTTCGTTGGAAAGGTCTGCAGTCTGCTGTTGGTTGAACATTCTTAATCAGCTTGCTGTAAGTGAGCCGGCAGCTAGCTGTCCTGCGCTAGGTGCTTCTCTTCATTACGTGACAGATTAGCTAAAGGGGGATGGGCTAGCGAGCCAGCAGCAACCTTTAATTTTAGCTCATTATCTCTCACCCTATAGTGAGGTAGTTTCTAGCTTTTCCAAATACAGTTGTGTATCTGCAGTTGTTAGGCTACAGAAAATACAGTGGAATATCTTGAAATGACTTTGCATGTGTGTGGCATCTGAGCTGCTTGGGCTCAGGAATTTAGCAGCAATTCCCTCAGTGTGTGAGATCCCGTAGTGATGTAGCTCATCTGGGTGAGTGGTTGTCAGGCACTGTTTGAGAGGGTTGTTTAGTGTGGGGTGGTTTTAGCAAAGGTTTCTGTAACACTAAGACACTGTGGGAAGGCTCTCCTCAGTTGTGAGAAGGATTTTCATCAGATAGCCCAGGGCATTGCAGTAAAGATTTAAACAAAGTGTTTGTAATAAAACTACACGAGGAGACCTAAGTGGAAGGGCGTGAGCTTTTTCTCCGGTGTGGCTTTGCATGCTTTTGGTTTACTCAGGGTGTACCTTTAACAGTGACCTTAGATCAACCAAATGTAAGGAACTGTCATCACAGACTCTGAGGCAGTGCTACTGTGCTCAACAAGTAGCAAGAGCACTAAACTAAGGTTTGATGAGTGGGGAAAAGAGGCGACAATTTTCAAGCCAAGAAAAAGATTCAGGTGAATAATATGTAGTACTGAACAGTATCCCCTGGACTGGGGGAAAGTAAGGTTGATGAAAGTGGAAGAGAGCGGTACCGAAAACACCCTTTGAGAACGTTGTCTTATTGGTTGCTTTCTACCGGCTTTTTGTCTTAAAACCTGGCTAAAACTTACTGAAAGCATTGGAACGCATGCTGCATATTCAACTGCCAACCGTCAGTGTTTCTGCTAGAAATTTTGGCTTGCGTCCCTGACCTGGTGGTGGTGGTAAGGATGCCGCACAGAGCATACCGTTAAGCAGCCTTAGATCTCTTCTGCTTTATGACTGTCATGAACTGATTGATCTGTATGGCAGTTCAATTTTGTCTGATTTCGGAAGTATGTTGTTTGGGGAGTTACAAATATCTCTATACCCTGAGCAAACACAACAATTGGTAAGTTGTTCTTAAGGAACAGGACATTTTCTTTTTCTTTTTGCAAGACTGAACTATCCTGATAAGGTATTTTGGGGTTTTGATTTTTTGGAAGTTTTTTGGGGCAGAAGTCTCAAATATCTCGTTCAAGTGTTTGGGAAAGTGACGCTTAGGCCTGGTACATGTGTTACAGCCCAAAAGCAGAGAGTCTGAGAAAAGCAGGTGTCTCCTCACTGATGGTGATTGTGCAGCTGTCTCAAGTGACACAAGCAGCTCTCCAGAACGCCTTGCTGAGTTTTTAATGAGCTTTCTTGGTTCTCTTGTATGGATTTATTTTTGCATTATCTAAAGCAAAAGAAACAAAACAAAACCCCTTTATAATGTATAAACTGGAGATATTTCTAAGGGAGAAAGGTAGATTAATATCTGAATCCGATGTTTTAGAAGCCTTTTCCCTTCAGAAGACACTGCTTAACCCCTAGGCCGCTGGTGGCTGTGATAAACACCCCCAGTGTGCCCCAGCCAGCAGAGGGACTGCTGGATGGTGTTCTCCTTTCGGAGACTTTGCTTAGATGAGCAGACACACAGACAGGTCCTGTTAGCTGCTGCAGTTACTTGTCCTGGTGTGTGTTCATGCAGCTGTATGAACCTGTGCCATTGCGGGTATTGCGTGCTCAGAGCACTTAACGACTGGCAGAGTTGCAGCCCTCTTCTTGGGGAACAAAGGCAGCACTTTGTTTCAAAAAATATACTTGTTTTTAACGGGTCTTCCTCCTAATGAAGCTTCTGCTTCTATCCATGCTGCTGCCCACCCCTGCATCCCTAATCAAGCCTTCATGCTATTCCGCTGACCCGCTGCACTGACTGCCTCTACCAGAGCCTCTTCGCTCACACAGCGTCTTTACCTGTGCCCAGTCTCCCCAGCTGTCTTTGAGAGGTGGTGTAAGCACGAGACGGGGTGAGCCTAGAGGCTTTAAAAACAAATCCATACTCAGGAACATTCCTCCTCTGGAGCTTTTCCGCAGTCAATAGCACAACTGATCTAGTACAATTAAAACAACAAATGATAAGCTGCCAGAAACATCATTTGTTTGGAAAGGGTAGCGTTTTGTTAGCAGTAAGTTATACTGGCAGCTCTCTTCAGCTCTCTAATTGTTTTTGTTATAATTAGAATGCCTTTTGTCAGCTTAGATGTGTTTTTGTTTTGTGGCTTATTTTTATTTACCAACAAATAGAATATTTTACTCCATTTGTGTACCAAAAGGTAAAGCTTAAGAAAATACAAAACTCTTCCAAGTATGTTTCTCCTTCAGAGATGCAAACTAGAGAGAAACAGTATTCCGGGGGCTAATGTAAATAACTGTAAAATAACTAGAAGATTGACTCCTGTACTAAAGCAGCTTATCTGACTGAAAAGACTTGTCCGAGTTCTCTTCCGAGCTGATTCTTACTGCTGTTCAACTTTCGCAGGCCATGGAGTAGAAATTGCCATCTTATTTGCTGTTTCGATCATTTGCTGTAAATGGATTTGTTCGTTTTTCCCATTCACAACCTGCACTTAGACACGCAGAACAAACAACTCTGTTTCGTAGGGCAGGTTTCTTCTGCAAGAAGATTAAATGGCATTAAGAGGTCAGAGGGAAGATGGGGAGAAAACCAGCCAGCTACATTCCAGAAATGCAAAACTGGATCACTGAGACCAGAGGCAACGGAGGAGGGATTATCTCCAGGGTAGAAGAGATGAAGCAGGGAAGGGAGGAAGGCTCCTTTGCCAGACCCTGTGACTCCCTTCACACCCAGGCGCGTTGGAACAATAGCAGATTCCCCTGGAGCACAGCAGTCATTGTGTGGCACTGAGGTAGAAACCAAAGGGGAAAGGGGAAAACAAGTTCATTTTCTAATATTTGTGCAACTGTGTGCTGTGGCGGTAAAGCCAGCCTCCTGTTCTTGCTGTTCTGACAACAGAGATACTTCATTAAGAAAATGAGCTTCCATTCCACTCTGCCCCGCTGATGAACAATGTGGTCTCCCTCTTCCTTTCTGCTGAGCCACGTGGAGTTTCCTCCCTCTCTCTGTTTGATTCTCTATGGATTTAGCAGAAGTATAAGCCTAGTTCTTTACAATTATTTTGTCTTCAGAAAGCATGTTTTCTACCCTCCTTTCTTCTCACCCTTTTCTTTGACTGTTCCTTTCAGGAAGGAATTCACTGTTGCTCAGTGCAAGTCAACTTGCTGAACAGGCAAACATATTGGCCCACTTGTCCATTTTTACTTGCGGCTACTCAAATGTCCCATCAGGCTCTTAGGGGACAGTGTTCTTAGTCAGAGGAATAAAAACAATGTCAGTGGACAAGAAAATAATTCATTTGATTGAAATTCTGCTTTGTGGTGTGCGAGATTTGCAGAAACGGTGATCCATGGGCTAGGGGTTCTCGGACGAGAGGCTTGCACTCTTGTCATGTGTGTAAATATTTGACAAGTGACACCTGGCACTCTTTTTAGGAAGATGTACACCCCCTGCAGAGCAAACCCAAAGTTACTGCCTCTCATGCACTCACTTGCCAATGTTTTCTAATGAGCAGCCAGACAGCTCTGTCTTCTTCAGCCACGCAGCAGTATGTAGCTCACACTATGTAGGAAATCATGCTTTGCAATAAGATCGGTGGCTCTATTTGTGCACCCACCAGGTGTGTTCATCCACGAGAACACACATTCAGCTTTCACATATGGTTTTTACCTTTTCTCAACTGTCTGGGCATTTCAAGCGCTTCTTAAACAGGAATGTTCAGAATAGGTTCACTGCCCTGCATACATGCAAGTCAGATGCCATAACGCTGGGATGTGTGAAGAAAATTCTGCGGCTGGGCCGACCTCCTAGGGCTCTGTGACAAGCCATAGCAGCTGTTACATGTCTACAGAATTTCCTTGTTAGTCCTGTTACACTGAGGAACCCATAAATACCTCATAGAGAGTACCTCAGTCCATCACTGCTGGAAGAATTGTGCTTTATAAATAATACATACATATAAAATAAATACCTCGGTACATGCAAGGCTCACCAAATCACCTAGATTGACAACTTGAAAAAAGCTCAGAGGGTCTCATGGATGACTTGCTTAGTCTATCAATGTAGATCAGTATCCAGAAGCTTCTTATGTATTACTTATTAAGTTGATACATGCAGTTAGGCTAGAACTGTCTGAATTGACCTCTGGGCCCCTGAATTAAACTAGGAGATTAGAGGCAGAGAGTATGTGAAGCATATGATTCTTCCAGCTGCTCAGCCCCTGTGACTGCGTGTTTGGCCAGGCGTTTTTGGATTTGGCCTTCAGAGCTGGACTGATGAACACCAAGTAAAACGGTTGCAGAGTGCCCTGCTACGGGAAAAGGAGCCGTGTCCTTCTGAGTGTTGCTGTGGAGGAGGGTCCCCCTAATTCTGCAGACTTCCTCGTGACTGATGAAGGTGAGCAGGGTAGTGGTCATTGCTGTTTACAGAACTCCTACAATGAGAGACCATCTCTTTCTTTTCTTTACAAGTATTTTGCTTGCTAGAGAGGAATAGCTGTTAAAAGATAATAAGGGATAAGTCAATTTTCTAGCACTTTAAATCATGTGGGCTGCATGATCCGCTTGATTTGAATTCCACTATCAGGCTCACAGAAAGCCCAGTGTAAAGCTGACAAAATGACCAGTTAAAAAAGAAAACGCACACAAAACAGTGCAGCTTTTTTCTTTATATTTAATATTGCATTGCTGGATTTTCCAGCATTTTAAATGAAAAATATATGTAGTTAGTTCCATGTTGACAATGTCCTTGAGGATTTGACAGTGAGATTTTCCAGCAGTTGCTCTTCGTTAGAATCCTGGTGGTGTTTAATAAGGCAGCCGAACTGCTGGCACCTTCGGTTCTTGTTTGTTCTCCGAGGGCTCGGGGCTGCTGCAGTAAGCACATCGACCAGGGCTGATCATTACAAGGGCGTACGCCACCATGAATAAAAATGTCACACGTTTTCCCATCTCACAGCGGTACAAAATGTCAGTCCTGTCAAACAGACATTGCAGGTAGCAGTGAGCAGTCAGTACAAATTGGGAAGCCGAATATTCCCCCAGCTTTCTGATATTCTTCATCTGAAGCAGAAGAAAAACAGTTGTTAACCTATTAGCTGTGATTTTAAACTCTGCTGAGATAGGAGATGGATAGGCTTTAACACATGGGGATAAATAAATTCCTGGGGTCTGGGATTTTTTGCAACGTATCTCTCCATCCATGTAAGTTGAGAAATGGGTAGAGTGAAAACAAGCCACTGCAAAATACACCTCATCCTCGTAGGATTGCTTTGGAAATTTCAACATCATCTCAATGTGATTCTTTCTCAAACCCTTCCCTGTTTTATCTCTCTGAATAGTTCTGGAAAAACCCTCCATGCTGTCTTGCTAGTAACTCAGAGCGGGCATGGTTCAGTGAGTGGGGAGTTTGGCTGCACGGTCCTTTCATCACGCAGTAACATAACAGACAATCGTGATCTTGTTCTGTCTGTGCCGCAGAAGGTTTTGCTGCTTCCAGGCTAAGGCACGACACGCAATGTGGAGTCCACGGGAGGTGTCAGACATGCCTTAGGCCCATGCCCGCTGCATGTGCACTGAGCTACCTGCCTGGGACTGAGGCACGGACATTGCCAGGGCAGGACTCTGCTCTTACTGCAGGGTCCAGAAAAAATGAGGTGCAAAAGGAGGTGACAAGATGTCCACGAAGTAACCAAAACCGGTACTAAGTCACCAGCGGTTGTTGTAGAGTCACCTAAGGCCTCGCTACACATAAAGAAAATAGGAAACAAAGTGTGTGAGGCCTTTTTGAAGCAGTGGGACTCCAGATTGAATTAAATATGTCGTGTTCTGTAGCCGTCTGTTTCCTGTGGGAAGAGATACCCACTACGCAGAATTTGACCTTCCATGGTTTTCCAAGTGTGGTCAGAGGGCCCCTGGGATCTGTGCCAGGTAAACAAGCTGTTGACAGTCACCTCCTTTGGCAAGTGTCAGGGCTCTTCAAACTTCAGAGCATTGAGTAACACCGGTTTGATGGTCAGGGGGATTACAGAGTTTGGAAGAGCTGAGTACACGTGTAGGTGGGAGGAGATCAGGGTTTATTGTTAGGCACAGCAGATAAAAAGTGGTCACAGTCTGGAATTGCACCAGTGCCACCTTCTGTGGGTTTTGTACTGCTCGTTTGTGTAGTATGTGAACTTTTCTGTCACTGGGGCAGGAAGTAATCTGTGAACCCCCGAGAATGTTACAAATTAAGCACTGCAGCAGGATATTCCTCCCAGGAAGGCGGTGAAGAACGCATGCTACTTTGGGCATGGCCCGGATACGTCTGGCTGTTCAACACTTGCTGCACACATAGAAAAATATATCCATCTCATTCTCAAAATTCGTCCTTTTTTCTATAATTGAAGACAAAAGAAATACAATACCTTTCAATTCTGCGGCTGAGGGGTTTATTGTTTAAACTGTGAGGTTTTAGAATAGCCTCGGTTATAAACAATAGTAATCCACAGTGGTGTAACCTGTGGGGTTCGTAGTCCCTGGCACTACTCCAGAACAAGCAGATTATAAGACGTAGCTAAGAGGCCTGTTTCCCTCATCCTGGTCGAACCTTTTAACTTGACAAGATATACATGATCCTGACACCATGCTCCTGTTTTCATTCTTGGTTTTAGGAAAGATCTGCATCTGGTTCATGCCATGTAAGTCCTAGATGTAAAACAAACTGTGCTGTGTGGTACGTGATAATATTTAATATTTTTAAAGTTAGCTGTTCTGGGATTGTTTGCATAGTACGAGATTAATAGATGGACATTATCAACACTGCCAAAAGAGGTTGAGTTATCAGTTCTCTGTATCTAGATGCTCCATAAAAAGATTTTTGTTACCTTCAATTAGGAAGGACAGAGTTTGTCTCAGCCAGGAGAGAGCAGAAGCAAATGTAGACTTGCAGAAAAGCCCTTTCTTCCTCTTTGGTAAAGAGTGGGTATCCTCTCAGTGGCTTTGGCGTGGACCTCTGCATCTTTGGCAGTTTTACTGCAACACCAGGTATGACCCAGACACCTGAAATAAAGATCCTTATTCAGTATTAGGGAAAACAGGAGCTTAGAGGCACCTACCTGGCGTTTCTTGCTCTTACTGTTTACTTCTCTGTTCTGTAACAGCAGATCGCTGGCTAGAAAGGTGAGGAGATAGCCATGTTTTTCTCATTAAACTAATCAGAGTGTTTAACTGTGGCAATCTCTGCCCCGTTCATAAATTCTTGGCACAGCTATTGGCATTACTACATTTTTGCCAGATTCATTCTACCTTCCCAGTCTACAAATATGGCTTGAAGAATGAGGCTTCCCTTAAAACATGGAGATTATTTTTATCACAGGACCCAGCAGATTTCCGTTGAAGTATTTCAGAGTGTAAATTAAAAATATATGCTGTAAAGCATGCACTGTTCTGGTCGTTCCAGTTTGTGAGCTGTACATATGGGAGCATGTAAAAAGTAGTGTGTGCTGTGCAGGGATCTGGGTGGGTAATAAAACAGCTGCCTCGCAGAGTCCATCTGCTTTCTCTACTGAATCTTTTTAGGTACTGTACATTTTTCAGAGTTGTTATTTTCTCCCCCCCCCCTTTTTTTTTTATTGAGTGTTCAGTCGAGGTCCAGCGTATTTGTCCGAAGTCAGCACTTCGGATCTTTTGCAGCGTGACGTGTTTGAGCATGGGTTCATTCAGGACAGGGCAGCTCTCCCCTGCATCTGATTGTCTCTAAGACACACTAGCGGTTTTTAAACCAGTCCTGAATTTCTGTAGAAAATAAGATATTCATGTAGAAAAGCTTTGCTTTGGAAATTATTAGAAGCACCCCTCGCTACTAATTGAGAAACACTTCATTATGTGCTGACAAGCCAGTTCTCATCCAGTTGGGTTTCCTTTATGCATTTTTTTCTATTTACACTTGTTGCTGCATGTGAAATAGCACCTCTAATTTACTCGTAAAGGCTCTGTTTTGAATACTGCTATAAAACAATCTCAACAGACAGCCACGGTTAGTTTGAGATAATATTCTGCTCATGAGCTGTTACCTCAAAGACCCAAAATGATCTTTTTGTAATGTTTTCTCTACTATAAAAACTCTAAATAGCTGTGAAAGTTCCTTGGCTATGTAGTAGCTACTTTGAGGTGTGGGTTCTGTAATTTTTAAATACTATTTTTACAGTAGAAGTGAATGTAAGATTTTTCTTCCTCCAGCATCTCATAGCTTAAAATCACTCGTCTGATAATTAGTAAAACAGTGCCAGATCTGCAGTCATAAAATTGGCTTTCTGCAGATTTTCTGTCTTGTTGCTTCAGAAGTATTTAGAACAAGACAATTAAGAAAATATCTACAGTAAAGATGTATGCTGCTACACAGCGATTGGTACCAAAGTGCTAATTTAGACATTTCTACCCTTCTTAGAAAAAACAAGAGTGTGTACATTTAGGAACGCACCTAAATAGCAATTTAGCAGCTTTTAGCGGTGTAGCCGTGTGCTGTTTTGTACCCATTCGTCCTTACAGCATGGATAATTAGGTTGATATTCCAACACAGCTTCCCCTGCTGACCTTTTAGAAACAATGTGTTTTGCTGCATTAACAAATTAACTTCAAATCAGTGGCTTTTCCAGTAAATATGGTCTTCGTATAGTTTGAATATACTTGCTTATCCCATTCTGGTGACAGATTTTAACAATATTAAAAACGAAGCTCTGGTAAAGGGCAAGTAACTGTTACCTCCTGGTCGGTCTCCAGAACAGTTACTCTTCCCCGCCCTTTGCCTCTTCTCTGCGCTTCACAACACTGGTTTAAGGCACACCACCTCCCTGTCCGCAGTTAATGGAGAGAACGCACTGCTGTGAATATGTAGTTTTGTCTAACAATTCTGTTCGGATCTCTGTAGGGTTCAGAAGTGTTGTATGTGGTGCAATCCACACAAGACTGCCAAATGAACTTGACTTCTGGAAGCACTTCAGCAGAGAAGATAACTTTGAATCTGAGTATTAGGTTTGTGTAGTCAGAATTACTGAGCTCACAGTTCTGAGAGTTAACACAATGCCTATTTAAAATTCTAAGAAACGCAGAAGTTTCTACACCTTTAATCCTTTCCCAAAGCAGCATTTGTATATGTCTTTATTGTGGAAACACATAGAACTAGTTTTTGGTCACAGATGAAAAAAAAGCTTAATCATATGTGGTGTTTAAATTGCCTGAAATCCCCCTGTGAGCTAGAGAGAGAAAAAAAACTTCTTCCCTTTCCTTCCTTCCTTCCTTCCTTCCTTTCTTTCTCTCCTTTCTTCTTTTCCATCTAACTGAATTCTGCATTACAGAACCTTGACCAAAAATGAGCCAGTTGAAAGTTTAGCTGGAGTGTCTCACGCTGCTTCCTGTGTAGACCAATCTTGTGTATCATGTGTCTTGTCCGCCGTCTCGCCACTGGCAGAGGAAAGTACCAGCTGCTCTGGAGAGAAACAGGGAACTTACAGTAGAGAAGTGCAGGAAGTCTGAGGAAAGCTTCTCAAGATGACAGTGAAAAAGCAGCTGTCCGTCTTTTTGCTGGCAAATCTTCTAGCAAGGTCATGAATTTGAATGATGAGAGCCGAGGCCAGAATTGTTCCGATATAAGGTACAGAAGAGAAACAGTTAAGCAGGGCTAACGGCAGCCACCTCAGCTTGCCACCCTGTCATGTCTCTCTTTGTTCTCTTTGTTTTCATACTTGCTTTCTTGGAAAATACAGAGGGAAGTTGCTACATGGAACAATTCTGGCCTCGGCTCTCCATCCGAGGTGTCCTCCTTTTGTCCTTCCTCCCCTACCCCAAACAGCTGAGCCAAATACACGTCTGCAGTCTGACACTCCTCCTTTGACAGCAGCATAACAAGAGGTGAACCAGTGGATGCAAAAGTAAAATTTAACAGAAGTTTCAAAGAAAAGTGTGACGAGATGCAAGAAGAGAATGAAAATGGTGTGAAAAAGGGTAGGCTGGAGTTGTACTATCAGGCAGTGTAAGGGTAGTTGAGAGAATGTCCATCAATCTAGTATGAAGACTGTGCTAGTAAGAATCTAGGAGCTGCTGAGATACGAATCTGGAATTTTTTTTGGAGAGCAGCACAGTAATCTGTGTAAGCTTTCTTTTTCTGTCTGAAGAGGCTGGCTCCTGCTAGCAGTTCCTATTCCTTCTCTAAACGGCTGATGGGTTCTTGTCCAGGGAAGGCACCATAGGCTGAGGCAGTGATGCAGTCGTCCTCTGGTCGAGCAGCTGCTCAGAGACACTCCCACGTGCTCCTCACTGAGGGCTCTGCTTTTCTCTCGAAGTGCTAACACGTGTACACAAGCTGCCACAGAAAGGACATTAACTATGATCTTGTTCCCAATATCAAATTTGTACTTTAGGATGATTTTATTTAGAATCTTGTTAATTGTCAGAGGATTCCTTATCTAACAGATTACACCTTAAGATGCCATCTGTGTGAGGAGAGTCATGCTGCTGGCTCCCTCAAAAGCAACTAGGTTTTAATAGCTCCAGTGCTGTTACAAAGCAATGAGTTGGCCAACTGCTAATTTAAAAAATGAGAAACCAAAGTAGGCATCAAGGCACTGTTCTGTCTTCATGGGAGTTGTTGGTGATGGGGCTTTGAGCTTTTTTACAATGGCAGAACACACTTGGCTCTAGGCAGAGCATTTAAACCTAGATCCAGTACAGTATCTATAAACACGTGCTCATCTTTAAACGTATGAGGAGTTTAATTGACTGAGGGAGTTTTCTCATGCTCTAAAATGTCTTTGCAGGTTTGACGCCTTTAACCATAAGTTTTCAGAAGCATTGAAATCACTCTTGAGATTTTAGTGGAAGTTTTTTTTAATATCCTGCTTTGCAGGATTCTTTCGATTTGCATAAATGTTGTCTAGGGCATGAGGACCTAGAGGTCCAAGAATCCACCTTGAGCATCTCTGTGGTCTCAGTAGGTTCTGGATGATCTGATCTGGCATGCTGATTGTGCCTCCTTTGCTTTAATTTAACATCAGCTATGTTAAACCTATGTTGAGAAGTGGATATAGCTGCCTTTCCTGTTACGGTAGTTTGTGGGTCATGAGGTTTGTCACTGTTTTGGGGGGTGGGGGATGGAAAAAGCAGAAAACTAGGCAAACAAACAAAAACCCTGCATTTTGTGAGGTGAGTATGGAATTAAGGTAAATCACATGTCATCCACTTATACTGCTTTGCCACAAAATCAGAGGTGTTTTCATGTAGGTGACTCAAATTTAGTTTCCGCTTTGATACAGCAGCAAAGACTCCGTCCGCCTCGGCCACCACCTCCAAAGATACAGCGTTCTTCTAGGCCCGTGAGTAGCTGGTAGTTTTGTTTCACTGCCACAGCTTAACACTGCCTGAACTACGCTCCTAGTAGCATTACTAAACCTTGGTAGTTTGGATTGTCAAACTTTGCAAAACAAGCGATGTGTGAATTATGCTCCTAAACTCCCTCTTCTCTGCTGCGGCACAGCCCTGGGACCTGCATTTATTCTGCTTCTCTTTGACGAGTTCTGCAGCTTTCGGTCAGTTCTGCAGGTAACTGGTGCTGCTGTTGCAACATTTGTTTTTACCTTTGCAGTGATTTCTTAAACAAACAGTCTTGCCAGGCTGGCGTAAGTTTTTAGCCAGTGAGCTTTTGAAGACTTGCACTAAACTCAAATGTGAAAGGAAGCAGAAGTCAGAAGAGAAAGTATTTATTCTCTGCAAGTTATGCTTTAAATTAATTTGGGACACTTCATTTTTCTCCATGGAATGGAGGAGTGAATAGACATGAAGGAAGTGAAGGCTCTCTTTGGGCGGTAGAGAATTAGTACCGCATTATGGATGATATACATGAATACTTCACGTTTGTTTAAAATGCAAGCTGGGACTCTACGTAATTACGTACGTAGCATAAAAAATGGAGGCACAGTGTGCTGGCCAGAGGAAGCGACTCTTCCGTAGAGGAACTGCACAGAAATTACTCTCAGTGCAATTTTTCATTTATAAGACTGATCATAGGACAATTGTTATATATTAACAATGCCAGGTGGCTTTAAAACTGGAGGCTCTGCTGGATCTCCACCAGTTTATTTTTTTTTGAGTAGTACAGGAAAGCGGATTCAGTTTAGAAGGGGTGTTGCTTTTTGCAACAGCCTTGGTGGATATTTTTTTTCTATTCAGGACTTTTGTTTTGTGAATACAGCCTCCCCAAAAGGCAAATACATCTTACTCCTTGCTTCCTTATACGTACACGTATGTGCATAAGAAAGAGAGAGATGCAAGTTTTCAAATCTAATCTTGCTAAAACTTGTTTAAAATACGTTTTGGATGAGCAGGCGAGTGGTTAACAAGTGCACTTGGGTGTGTGTTAACTGTGGATCTGTGGTGGTGCATGTTCTGTGTCACATTTCAATAGCATGTGTTTCTTCCGCCCTCTCTTTAACTCTGGGTGTGTAGCTTCACAGAGTCCTTGTTACGGGCTCCTGCTCTGCAGATTTCTCTTTTCTGTGTTTAAACGGTAGCATTGATGATGCTTTTTTGTGTTCTCTTCGCTGTAATTGATGGGGGAGGCCCTCCCCGATACGTTACACTAGGAACAAATGTCCCCTGGTTCTGTGGGGTTCCAGTTGTGCTTCCCAGCCCTGCCTGGCAGCTGTATGAGGGCACGCTGCAGCTCCACTCTACCGAAGTGCGGAACAGGATTGTTCAGATTGAGTTATTTATTACATCCAAGTCTTGCTAAGACTGTTTAGTCTCCCGTCTGTAGTGCATTATATCCTCTCTATAATATGTTTGTGTCAACTGTCTTTGCTCCCAATGTGATTGATAAAAGGTTGGAAATGTAATAATGAAAGCTCCTGTTGCATTGATCTAGCTGTGTCAGTAAGTGGAACAGAAATGCTTCATTCGTCAAGAGGAAATTCAAGATAAATGTAAATTATTATAATCACTCCCAAAAATATGCTTGTACCGAATATACACAAATTTGTTGTTGTTCAGAACTGTTATTTGGCTTTTAATAGTTGAAACACATTTTTGTGTGTGTAAATAATACTTCATTCAGGCTGCTTTTTCCTTGTCTTGGCAAATATTACAGAGGTGGCTATCGGCAAGTACCTTACCGCAGCTTTTTACAGCAGGCACTGAGAAAGGAGACCAGGTCCCTCTACTCTTCCTACCAAGCCCATATAATGCCAGGATTCCTGAGAAATACTTCCTGTTTTCAGGATTTATCTACCAGGAGAAGGAATCACGGGCTTTAGTCCTTGCGATGAGTCACTGCTAATAATAAAAACAAAACCACGGACCGGAGAAAGGTTAGGGGAGCAGAACAGATACGTTCTTTAGGTTCTGCTGGTTTAGAAATGAGATGTGCTGCTATTATGAAGGAGAGACGGTTGTTGCTTATAATTAATATGAGATCTGTTTGGATTAATAGTGGCTGTTTGGAAACTTCATTCACTTAGAAAAAGTTAAAATGTAATAATTATGCATAAAGTTGATGGGGACAGTAATAAGCACATTTAACCCTTCTGTACTGGATGTTTACCTTTATTCTTTTGGCTGCATGCTCATGTAATTGGATTTCTTTCCTACTTGTGCAGTTGATAAGCATTTAACCCTGCCTATTTGGCTACGTAAGGCTCAAAATCCAGCAAGGAATTGGCTTGATTCCTGGCTTTTCCCTGCAGTCCCCATGAACAATGCTCTAAATCTACTTAGCATGTCCCCCTGCACTTCGCCGGTCTGCTGGCCCCCTGGAGCCATCCAAAACTCTCATCTCTCCCCCTCCCGCCATTGCTTCCCCAGGGTACCACCCAAAAGGTGAAAGTGTTCCCAGCATGATGACAGGCCAGCTTTACACATCATCCTCCAGCTCAGATTTAATTAAACAGCTTTCTTTCTTCCTCTCTTTTTCTCTTTCTCCTTCTCGCTCTCTTCTCCCCCCAGTTCCTCTCGCTTCTCTCCCCCCTCTCTTGCATGCTCTCGCTCTCTCGCGGTCTCTCTCTCTCTCAGCCCTAATGAAGCAGTATTCTTCATCGATCCTGCTGATTGCCAGCCCATTCCTTTTGTTTGTTGGCACCGAGCCATTCAGCCGCACTCTGACAGCTCAGCTCGTCTAATTAGCTCTGTTGTTCTTTTCCCCATGTTTCACCACATTGCAAGTTCAGTTGAAGTTGCCACAAACTTAATCCTTCCATTCCTGCCATAAATTCACATTCTTAAGCCGTCTTTATTGTAGAGAGGAGCAGCCTTGTGTGAGGACTGATCTTCAAGACCTTAACATCTGACCTTTTTATAAGCCCTTTTTGCTAAGAAATAGTGGCAATACATCTCTGGATTTCTTCATCATATCTGCTGTGCACCATTGCCTTTGAAATGAAAATTCAATACAATAATCCTGCTGCTGTCTTCTGCATACTGTTGAGTAGGGCAGAAACACTGCACACAATTCGGTGGCTTTTTCCTGGCAAGAGAATTGGAGGTTTATGTGCCTGGGGGTAGAAAAAAAAAAGCCCAGAACTCACCCCATGGCCCCAACAAATAATAAAAAAACCCAGAAAAGATAAAAAACTCACAAAAACTCGCAGAGGCGGGGGTAAATCTGCCTCTCTTCTATCGCTGCAGACAATTCCTCAGTTACCCACCGGGCACGGAGGTCATAAGCCTGGAACAGCTTCCATCACGTTGTGGCTCTTAGGGAGCCCAGGCTGAGGGGGTCAGGAGCTGAGCTGTGCTCCTGATCTCATTGGAGGGCTTTGGGGGTTTCTGTTGAAACCCACGTTCAGCCAAGGCAGCAAATCGGTTGCAGGTAAGGTGGGGCTTTCTTACCAAAAAATGGAAAGCTGGTCCATGCCGTGCAGCCTGAGCCTGGTGCTGCAAAGGCTGGTTCCCAGCTGTGGCCCAG
>NW_010419303.1:109523-119768 GCF_000710305.1 Buceros rhinoceros silvestris
TGAAGGTGGCGCTTCTCAAACCACCCGTGTAGTGATAACGAGAGCTTATTCCTGTCCTTGAACTAAAGCTTGTTTGCTTGTGGAGTTAATGTAAGTAAATTGAGGTGGGTTTCTGAACATCGGAAGGTGTGGATGTGTTATTTAAGATGGAATTGGCAGCAACATCATCTTCCTCAGAAATGCTTTGGATTCTATTACAGACAACAAAAGATAAACTAACATAACATTAGGGGTGATAATGATAATATGCCTGGCAAAGGTTTCTGTTCAGCTGCTGGAAGGAAGCACATTTGTAATGAAGAATGAGCTATGTTTTTCATGTACAACATTTATTCTAAGTACCAATTTCTCAGGGCTCCCATACACGGAACCTTCTCTTGAGAAGCTGAGTTCCTGTGAGCACAGGGACAAGAGGATGAGGACGTCACTGCTGGACTCCACTTTCCGATAAGGCGGACAGCAACACACAGGGTGTTCCAGTTTTACTCTGTCAGCTGTAGAAGGGGAAGCTCACACTTAAGGAATCTTTTATCAGAAGTTTATCCTGTAGCAAACAGGACACTGAAACAAATTTGTGTTGCTTTGCTAATAGCTGACGGTCAGTGACAAGCAGACGTGTTTCATTTGCTGTTCAAAACCATGGGACTTTTTTGTCCTGAAACAAGTTGTAGGTCCCTATAGTTACGTTCATACTTTATATTCACTTGTATATCTATAGTCACTGGTAATGCTGGTGTGGCACAAAAACTGAAGACATGTAAAAGCGATTCTGGACAGAAGATACCTTTAAGTTAATGGTATTTATGCATATTTGTTATTTATGGCTGTTTGATGCAATGCCTCCTGTGTGTGCATGTAACAGGTTCGCCCGCCAAGACCTCACGTCGTTAAGAGACCCAAGAGCAACATTGCTGTGGAAGGACGAAGGACTTCAGTTTCTAGTCCAGAACAGTAAGTACTTTGCTGCTCTGCTTCTCTCTAGCTGTGTCAACAGTGCATTCAGAATGGGAACTAGCCAAAGGAGAAAGTAAATATTGCTACAGATCACAGTAATTAATTAATTAACTACTAAAACATTTTTTTTGTTTTTCAATTTTTGGAACGTTTTAGAGGAGGTTTGAAAAAGCAAGAAACCAAAGTTTACTGACTGGAAACCTGTGGTTTGACAAGTTAGCCATAAGCTGATCAGGCTGTTTAGTGAAAGTTTTCAGGTTTTGGAGGTTTGTTCATTTCTGTGTTGTTTTGTTTTGAACTATGTTTTAAATGGAATTGTTAGCCACAGCCCTGCAAATCCACTGCTCTTCCAGGCTTTACAGGAAGGCTTGTGTCTCCTGCTTGTAAAGTCTCATTAACACAGCTGGACGAGCTTTATAGTGAAGGCTTGTAGAGCTTAACTGTCTTGCACAGTACTGGCAAATTTATCATCTCTTCTGATTTGACTCTGAAGGAATGAGAGGTAACGTTCCAAAGACATTGTTTTGCTGTAGCTTACTGCTCGTGTATAAATGTGTTGGTTTCCAACATCTCTCTTGTTCAAATGAACACTATATTCTGCTACCTTGGAGGGAGTTTTTCAGATAGTTTCATGAAATGTCACGTATTAAAGTACTTTGTACTGTGTATTGTTGCAGATATTCTTAACATGTTGCCACAGTTAAGAATAGGCCCTCTAGTGAAAACCTAAAAAGAATGGGTATATTGCACTGTACCAACATAGCCCGAGAGATACTAGTGTGTGTGTGACAAATACACATGTGGGCTGTGTCAGTATGCATTTGGATTTAAAATTATTCGGATTCTGAGTGAGCTACTTCAGCTCTTCAGAAGTACGAAAGATTGAACAGCACTAAGTTCTGTTTGGATAGAGAGGATGGTGTTAGCTGCACTTCTTAAGCGTCAGAATAAGCAGGACGCCTCCTCTCTGTTCAGAATTTGGGAAGTTTAAGAACCATGTGTTTTGCCTGGGGTGGTTGATCTCAAAGTGCTGTGGAAAATGTGGCTAGAGTAGGGACAGACCTGTCCTACTCCAGAGGAAACTGCACTCCAGAGGAAACAACCAGGCGGTGAGGTAAGAGCAGCAGGCAGCAGAGCCTGCAGAGGTTTTCCAAGTCATGGCAAGGTTAAACTGGTGTTCCCCACACATGAAGCATCTTCACTGCTGTCCTCCAACAGTGTGTGGAGAAATGTCTTCCAAATGTCCCATGCTGTGGCAGTGCAGCCTTAGGGTGGCAAGCCACACCAGAACTGCTCACAGAGTACAGGCAAAAGATTCGAGGTCCACAAGGTGCTTGCAGTCATCTAATCTGCCCCAGAGATTTCCCTGGAATTCAGCTCAACCTGCAGCACAAAGTATCTGCCTGTATCAGAGCCACTTGGCATCATTTGTTTATGTCTCAGCCTGTGGTGGCTCTGTTATCAGTAAAGTGGAATGCTTTGGTTGATGCTTAAAATCACAGGATATTCATCGTATCTGAGGATATTAAAATCCCTCAAAGAGAAAAGCGGTTGGTTTCTTTATTCACACCTTTCCCCCCACGTGTACCAGTTCCCTGTCTCTGCTGTTCATGAGGGGAAGGAGAGGTGGAGGTTGGGTGGGTCCCCTAAAGCTGAGTGCGTGGCCAGCTCTTCCCAGGCTCTCTGGGACGGGGAGCGCCCTGGCTGTTGGCGAAGGTGGATGGTCACTTTGAAGTCCTGCAGGACTCTCCACCCGCTGAGCAGTGGAATGTGGTTGCCCTCTTGTGGAGCAGACGGCAGATCCTGTGGAAGGGCTTGTGCTGGTCCAGGGTGTAGCTGTCACTGCACATTATGGGAATTTATCAGAAAAGTTTATTTTTAGTTTTTAATATAATGTCATGCTGTGTGTAGGTGAGGGATAATTGAGTCGATTTAATCCTTGCATGTGTCAGGGGAAGGATTGTGCATGGTGGAATGTCCAGCAGCTTCGAATCCAAGTTAGGTTACTGCTACAGGTATTTCCAGTTCCTGCCAGTATCAGAACAGGAATAAATCTAAACATGAATGCTAAACAAAATATTTATATTGATAGTAGAAATATATTGAATTACAATTATTATTTTACTTGAGTTTAATTTATTGCTATTAATTTTAGTGAGTCTTTACAATTCAGCTGCCTTCATAGGTTGAGCTATGAGATTATTTTTGTCAGACAATTGTCAGCACTCTGCAAAAGATAATGAAGATGCTTTGCAGCTATAAACTGACTTATTTCTCTTCATGATCATTTTACTGATAGGTTTTTCCATCTTTTAAACGTGGAAGCAAACCAGGTACTGTTGCTAATACCACCAACACTTGCCGTATGGTACCAGCTGTGGTCTTCGGTATTTTATCTAGTTCAAATGCAGTGTCCCAGCAGGATCTGACTATTGTCACTTTTCCTGTCATCAGCTTTGGGAGCAAAACAAACTTTAACAGAATTATTTCCAGACAGTGAATTGTAGAATATTGCACTCAAGTAGATCTCCCGTGGGGTGTCTAGGTAGAGTGTTTTGATAAAACCCAACAGGGCAGTGGGTGAACAGGACACAGGATACGCAGGGACGATGAGGCTGACACTACAGTTGTGATTTTGGAAGTACAAGTGGAGGAAATATCTAAACTTGTACTTAAAGCTCAAATAAGTGGCTTGCCTAAAAAATAACTGCAGATGAATACTTTTGCAATAGTAATGACTCGGTAATTCTGACCTTTTTCCTTAGTGTTTATCTCAAAATGACAATTTGAATAGAAGAAGAAGTATTTTTTAAGAGTAAGTAAAAGTTAGGATTTTCATTACATTTTCCCTATTCTTTTTCCTGTCCCAGTAAGGGATAGTCCTCCTATATTATTCTGAAATTAAAACATAAAGCCAGTTGTTGTCTCTTTAAAAAAAAAAATTAGCATTGTTTTCTCTCTCTGGATAATACTGGAATGAATGAAAACACGGCAATATGTATTTTCACTCGTGTGGCTTCGTAGTGTTGGAGCAGCCTAAGTGTAGGTCAGGGAGATTCCATGCAAGCAGCAGCAGCGCTGGGAGGGTGCTTTTCTTAGACTAAACTGGACCAAAATATTTAATTTAATTGCACCATTTCCAAACCTTGTTATTAGGCAGTTGCTTTGTTCAGGTGTCGTGTGTAGGGTGTGTTTGTGAGTGGAGCCTCTGTTCAGGGAGGAGTTTCTTTCTGTATTTAAAACTACCGTTTTGGTCCTGAATGACTATGCGAGGGCCTCAGGGATGTTGCCCGGCAGGTCTGTCTCCTTGGCTCAGATGGTGACTTTTGCATCGGAGATGGAATCCTCAGGGCAGTGCCACTACCTGAGACCCCATAGTGATTTTTTTTCTATTTCAGTAGAAAGTTTAATTTGTTTACAGTTTTGTCAATAATTCAAAATTTGTGATGTTTATGATTCTTAAAAATTTGTCATTAAATCTAAAATGTCTAATTAAAAAAAAAGCAGTTTTAGTAATGAGGTAAGAGGAAGAATTTGTAGATGAGGGCTCAGAAAAGGCTGGATTACCACCTGGGGCAATCCGAGACACGTGGGACCTGCCTCCTGAAACACAAATTAGTTGTTCACAGAAATAAGATGTTGCGTTTTTAACAGACAGGCAGGTTTTTGAGAGCTCTCTTTTACACCACAGCAAGATTTCCTATTAAATGTAGAATAGGCTTCCAGAGTGCTGTAGGAACTGTCTTCTGTAAGTACCGACTAGCTGGCTTCCAGGGCATGCAGAGTGGGAGGAAATTAAAATAGGAAATCAGAGGGTCAGGCTCACAATTAACAGCATGTCAAAAGGCTCTTGGGCTGGCTGAGCCTGTGTCAGTGCTGCAGCAGTTCATTACGGCTCGCCCGAAGTCGTGCGGGACTTAGCAGAGAAGCTAATGGCTCTCCCCGATACCGCGTGAATGGAAATAGGCTGCAGCAGTGGGTTATTACACTGCCACCAGCGCGCAGCCAGCATGACGGCCACCTTGAGAGAGGGGCTCATGACACATGGTAACTTCCAGTTGGTGTAACCAGGCCCTCCGAGCCCTGCCGCACCAGGCGGCGTACGGGGCAGGCATTCCACGGTGGCACTGCAGGCAAGGACCAACGCTGAGGGACAGAGCTGAGCCAGCCAGTACCGACTCGCTGCCTGCGCTTTGGTCCCTCTGCTTGCGCACATGGGCGTGGGGAAGCTGGGCACAGCGACGGTGGGACTGACCACGCGATGCCCAGCACAGGCACAGCAGACAGGGCAGAACCGTGCAGAGCGCGGTGGGGTTTGGGGCAGGCCTTGCCAAACAGGAACCGTAGCACGAGGCAGGCAGGGCTGCCCCTGGAGCCCCAGGCCCACCCTTCCAGGGGGATGCTTTAGAAGAATCTTGAGGTTTGGGCCCTGTTTGTGCTGTCTGCTTTGGCGGGAGGCGCGAGGAAGTTCACAGCTTGACTTTGTAAAGGACAGGGCTGCTGCAGGGTGAGTCAGTGACTAGATCCTCAGGACTGAGTGACAGAGCAGAAATGGGAAACGGCTTTATAGAACCTTGGATCTAGATCTGTCGGCGCAGGCAGAGGCGTCATCCAGCTTGTTCCACTCTAAATTCTTGGTCAAGATTTCCAGCCCTCTAGAAGATTTGTAACCCATCCTTAACCACTCCAAAAGAGCTGGACACCTGCCTTCACTGGGTGCAGGGACGACGAGCTGTGGGGTTTGTTATCTGGTCGGGTAGCGTGATACTGATTTTTTTGTTGTTTGTTGTAGGTTAAAATACCCTTTTTGCTCATGTTTTTGTGGCAATATTCTGCTCCTGTTAACATTCACAGTATGGGAAGTACACTTCAAAAATCAGACAGATATTTTAATATTTTTGTTAGCTCTCTCTGGGCTGTGCTGTGTTCAGCATGTGCAGGACAGAACTGCAGTGACAGCTCTGGGCTGTGTTCAGGTTGAACAGTTACTGGACAGTCCCCTCAGCCCGGAGTCTCCTATTTCGTACGGGCAAGAAAAAGCCCATTCTCTTCATTTTACTGTCTAAGAGGGACGAATTCCATCATTCCCTGGAGCTGCTATATAGAACAGCTGCTGTAGCTGTTCTTCTAAAAAATATATATTAATTAAAAAAACAAATCATCCTCCTTCAAATTTGGGAAGCCCTTTTTAGGGGAAAAATGACAAGAAGTGCGGAGTACCCCTTTGTCCCATAATCTCTTTAATCAGGAAAAAGCAACACAGTTAATAAAACACACAAATTTAATTTTCTCTTAAGCAAAAGAGCTTTTAAAATTATTATAGAATACTAAAAAATATATATTAATTAAAAAAACAAATCATCCTCCTTCAAATTTGGGAAGCCCTTTTTAGGGGAAAAATGACAAGAAGTGCGGAGTACCCCTTTGTCCCATAATCTCTTTAATCAGGAAAAAGCAACACAGTTAATAAAACACACAAATTTAATTTTCTCTTAAGCAAAAGAGCTTTTAAAATTATTATAGAATACTCCTTATTAATTCCCATATCCTGTACTCACATTTTCTGTATATATTTTTTCTATCTCAAGTACATTTAGGTGTCAATTAAATTTGAAATATCTACATTTGTCAGCATTTCATTTTTGGCCAGTGTGATGTGCTGCTGATTTGTCCATGCATCCTGACACATGAAAAAAGCTCCCGAGATGCAGATCTTCCTCATTAAAAAAGAAACCCGCACTCTCATAATGGTGCGCAGAGCCATGGAGCGCATCCCCGGCTTTACTGCGCGGTGTTTCTGACACGGTATTTAAAAAGGAACAGCCGCGGCTGTCAGCACTGTCATATGCTGGTGCTAACCGAAGACATGTTAAACTAAACATTAGAAAGAGATCAGCAAGTCATCTGCATGGGAACTCGGCGAGGAGATTAGGTAGGCAGGAGCCGGAGCAGTCATGTGGAGATGATGAGGGTTGTAGCTGTGACGGACACATCCTTTTTTCCCTCGCAGACTGCGGCAGCGCCTGCCGTGTAGCCGGGCTGGCTGTGACCTGCCTGCGCAGAGACAGCTCTTTGTGTGTGAAACGCAGCCAGCGCTGGGTGGCAGACGGCAGGAGAGTTCCCCACTTGGGTTAATGAGGGAACAGGCACTTTTTTTGGATTCTGCTGCCTCGAGCTGATGAAAAATTTAAACTTGGACAATTTTAGATTGTTCATCCCTTATCTCGGACCAAGCCCCCTTGCAGCGCGCCCCAGCAGCGAGGCTGCAGTGCCTTCTCTCTTCTAATTAGGAGATCGCGCTTCCGTTTACGGAGCCACAGAACCAGTGCGGGTGAACTTGCTCTCGCTGAATCTTGTTGGTGCTGCGCGGCGCTGAAGTGCGAGGGGTGATCTGCCCAACAAGACCCAGTCTTTTTTTCCCATAGTTCACTCCCAGTTGATTTCGTATGGGCGCACAGACACGATGCAGTTGAATTTAGCGTAGTCCACAGGCAAGCAAAGGTATGGGAGGCAGCACAGGAAAGGCGGCTCCACCAGCACGGGTGTTGTACGCCGTTACCAAACGTTTAGTGTATGAGCAAGATACGCAGAAATTCAATATCGCTCTTAATTTCTGGAAATAATTTTAGGTTTTCGGGAATCATGTTAAATGGTAATTTACTCTCCTAAGACAAAACCACATGTATATATTTCTTCTTTGATCTTATTTCAGAAATCAAAGATACCTTGAATTTATTTGAGGCTTTTGTTAATGTAAATTGAAATTTTTTGGTAATAGTCACTTTATTGAAAAAATGAAAAGAAAGTTAAATGCAAGTTGCTAATGTGGTGGCACCACCCCACTTTCCCTAGATGCCCATTAGAGCAGGAGAGAGGAGAAGTACAGTACGTCCCGGCTTTAATTGGAGTGCCACAGACATCAGCCCCATGCACTGCCACACTGCTTTAGACTTTTATTAATTAGCTCTGACCTGATTGTGATTGTGAGCAAACGTTATTCACAGTGGCTGTCGGCTGCAGCGTCCGACTTCTCTTTTCCTGACCTTATCTTTTAGACCGATTTTCATAACTTTATTATATTTCCTGATTGAGATGAGCTAAACGAGTGAAGGCTGCTGGTGAATTCAAGTGCCCCTCGAGGTGGTTTGTCAGGATGTCTGTACTATAAAGGCAGCGAAGCAAATTCTTCCTCTTTCTATCCCTGCTTTCTGATTTCCACAGACCCTCGTCTCACCTGCGATGTACACAATACATTCGCATTGCTCTGCGATGGCTACAGGACCGGACCGACCCTTTGTTTCACAGGACGAGCCTGATTGTGCTTGCAATGAAATAACACATTTTATTCTGCACCTCAGTAGCAGCAAAATCCGGCTCCCCATCTCCATTGCAGGTGGCTTTGCGTCGTTCACGACGGACGTCTGAGTCCCTACAGTAACGAGGGTGTATGATCAGTGATAGGTGGCTGATAAAAGGAAGGTGTTTGGGAAGAGACCTCGTTCGGGTGGGTGGTAACAATGATTTCTTCTCCATTGTTCTCTGATGTGCACACTCAGATTTGCCAGAACACAACTGGAATGGGGGGAATAAGTAACTGTTACAAAGGGAATTTATGTTTTACTTGAAGTGCATAAATTTTGGTGGCTCTACACAACTGTCCTTGAGTTTCAGTAGACTGGAAAGCACTGGGCTGTGGTGTAGAGCCTGTGACTAATACTGGTACATCTCAGTATGCTTTTGGTCACTTATGAGGCATTTGTCTTAATATTTAATTTGTGAGAATATATTTTCTATAAGCTCTTTTGCTGATCAGTGTTTCAGAGGGGAATGAACAGTGGCCCTTGCTTTGTGCTTCACTAAAGGTTAGGCTATTCTAGCATTACAAAAGGGCAATATTTGCTATTAATTTCTTCATACTCTTCAACCTCTTTGTTCCCGTGTACTCCTGCTTCACGACCCTGCTCCTGTTCTCTTTCCTCTTCTGCTAGAGCTGATAGTGGTTGTAGTCATTTGAAGCAGTGATAGCCACTTTGGAATTTGCTTCAGAGGAAACAGAGAATCTTAGAAGCGTCTACATCATACAGAAAAGAGTCATTTACTGACTGATAGCTACAACAAATAATAGAAAAAATATTCATAAATTCAGCAAACTTTAAATATTTTTCTTTTATCCCCCGACCAGTGTGTGTTTACCCAGATGTGCGGAGGCACGCACCGTTCACCGCACATTCATTAAACATTTAGGCATTGTCTTCATTAGGTACAAGAGGAAATCCTGGAGAGCTGACCCCTGTCTGTGCAGTAAAGATGACTAATAGGTACTTGTCAAAAATCTGGAGAAATGGTATTGGTGGTGATTGTTGGTTTGGTCGGTGTTTTGTTGATTTTTTTAAATTACAGCTGCTGACAAATTCATAGACTGATTGTCACCATCCTGTGATGGGGGAGGAATTAGCTCGAGTCCCTCTTCTGCCAGACTCTGGGAGCAGTTAACCATTGAGGAAGGGAACACACACATCTTTCCTGCAAACTGCATTTCATATAAATCCTTGGGCAGATTTGGTTTTATTCTACTGCGAAGCAATTTCAGATCTCAAACCCACAAACAAGTAGGGGTTGTTACCCTCAAGTCAGCTCCTCTCATAGATCGGACTAATGTCAGCCTAAGCATCTGCAAGGCAGAGGTAGTGCTAGTATTGGTTTGCCTGCAGTCAGAGCTCAGAGAGTCAGAGGAGCACAGATGTGTTTGTGAAGAGCAGACGCTGGCCGGCTCGCTCGAGGGTGTAGTGGCGGAAAGGGGCTGTCTGCGTTGGCTGCTTCTGCAGTGTGGCTGTGGCTGCAGGCCTTGGTTCCTGCCCGACTCGATGGCACCCCGGATATTTTTAGAAGAGCTACTTTCTGCCCAAAAAGCAGAGCTCTACATGTACCTGCAGAGCTCTTTGCGGTGCCATCAGTCAAGTGCAGAAATGATTTAGAGCCTGCGAATCACCCGGTTTCTCTCTCCTCTGGAGCTTTGATTGTGACAACTTGATAACTTCTTTTCTCTTCCTGTTTCCCTCAGCCTTGTAAAGCCTTTGCGACACTATACAGTCTTCCTCTCTGAGGACTCTTCTGATGATGAATTTCAGGAGGAAGAGGATCACTGCTCCTTTTGAATGGTCTATCCCTTATTCTTCCGTTGTATTGATTCGGTCTCCAAGCAGTGGGGCTGGCATTGGTCAGGGTGCCTGCTCCTGCACTGGGAATTCTGGAAATGAATGATGAATGTTCGGCACTCCTCCTGCTTGCTTG
>NW_010419303.1:119805-129303 GCF_000710305.1 Buceros rhinoceros silvestris
AAAAACACACTCCTGCATGAAGCACTCTGCCACAGTGCACAGCTCGTGGTTTGACGTGGGCTCGAGCTCTGCGGGATGTAACCCTTCCACTTGCCCTTTGTTCCCATGTGCTGCTTGTCTTGCTGTCCAAACCTTCTGCCGTTCGTCCTCGTGTGGTGCTCACTGTGCTTTTGGGTTGTCCTGTGAGCCTCCTGTCTGTGCCGTTACCGGCTGCGCCTAGTTTCATTTGCGTGATCCCAGCCTCTCTGCTCCATTAGGTGCCACATCCTCTGGGGCTGCGGGGAGCCGCCATGTGGGTCTCCTCCGAGGGCTGGAGTACAAGCTGACCCAAAATTAGGCAAGAAACAGGAAGCACTTTGCTGGGTCATTTGTATCCAAATTTTAAATTTGTAAATTCCCAAACCTCTGTAGCTTATTCTTGACTTGTTTTGAAACACGGTGTTAAGCAGCTCGGCTGTATTGCAGCTACTAGCCTGCGAGGAGGGCACGGGTAAGCCCAGTGTAAGCACTGCCTCCTGCCCAAGGTTCCTGCGTTAAGGGAATGAGTGGTGTCAGCTCCTGTGTACCTGTCCAGTCTTCCCAGGGCCCCGGTAGATCTTCTGGAGATGACGGTCACACCGCTGCCTGGCAAGGGCACACGGGTTCAGCTGTACTAAAGACATCAGTTTGAACATACCTACCCCGGAGGGTGGTCGTGAGCTAAAGCCTCACTGAATGTCATCCAGAGGGTTTGTTCTTTCCTAACCCACCTGCTTGAGGATCTCTGGGGACAGAAAGGGAGAGAAGTTGCACAGAATTACTCTTCTAGCAAATAGCTTGACCAGAACCTGTAGGAAAAGGTGCCAGGGTACTGTGAGCTGCTGCTTCAGCAGTCTGTGCGATGCCAGTTCCAGGTGCTTCCAGGTGCTGGGATGGGGATGCCCGGTCTCACCTGAGCCTGCTGGACGTAGCTGTGTTAGAGTGGTCTGGAGAAGGAGGCTGCCAGTGTGACAGTGGAGACTTCCCTGCTAAAACGCATTGTGAGTTGTTGAAGGCCAGTGCAGAGACGGACAGTGAAGGGACGCGCCTGCAGGCCCCGGGGTGTGGGGAGGCCCGTGGACAGGTTCAGGAGCTCTTCTGCCTGGGCTGGAGGAGGCCAGGTCACCACAATGGTTTGTTTGCAGAATCCTCAGGGATTTTTTTTTTTTTTTTTATTCAGTGTGATCTAACGCTTAGAATTGAGCACAGATTATGTGAGAGACTTAGAGCTAGGACCTAGGTTTGCAAGATCACCCTCTTCCGACGGACGTGTACCATCAGCTGTCTGTCTTGTACTTGCATTGTTATGCTCTCGAGCCGCATGCCTGCTCTGAGTGTGCTGATGAATGCGGCGAGAGTGGCTGTTCATGAATTTGCATGATCTAGATGTGTTATAATAAAATATGGGAAGAGGAGGAGGCTTCTTCCACAGTAGCTGTTTTTGCAGGTCTCACAAATATTTTCTTTTAATTGAAACCGTGTTTAAATGTCACGGTGGAGCTGGCTGCCAGTCAAATGCCAATCACCACAGAGATGTATGGCACTTCTCGTTCTTAATTGGATGCGCATTATGCTGCTGTTCTCTGTACACAGAACCAATATGCAAATCTGCTGGTGTTCATTTTTTTGCTGAGATATGTGCAAGAAAAGCGTCCTGCTAACTCGGCCTAGGCTGCAGATGTAAAATAGGTGTCTCCATAATGGATTGTGTTGTCTCGTGATAAGATGACACCAGTGTAATCATTGGAACTGTGCACAGCGTTCCCAATTATTGCAGGAAAACACTGAATTATGTTCTGTGCTGAGTTGGCTTGAAGCAAGGGAATGGCAGTGCAAACCTCCGGCCCGTGGCAGCGCGCTCGCTCCGTGTGCGGGAACAGTGCTCCGTGGGGAGCTGGTGTGCCGTTAGTCCTGCTGCAGGAGAGTTCCCTCCCCAGCCTGTCTGTCACGCATGATCCCAGCTCCCCTCCAAGTGCTTCGCACTCACATCTCTCTCCCTTCTGAGAACCCCTCCAGTGCCAAGTCATCTCTGTATGTCCTTCTGCCCGCGGTCACTCTGCTCACACGGCTCCGTGAGCTGTTCTGCCACCCAAAAGCTTTTTGTAAAGCCATCCAGCTCCTTAGTAAATACTTGTTTAAAAGGAAAACTGGACAGACAATCACTTGCAGTATGATTTTTGTTTCTCTCGTAGGCCTCAGCCATACCGGGCTCTGAAAGAATCCGACAGCGCTGACGGGGAAGAGGCGGTCAGTCCAGAAAAATCAAAAGAGCCTCTTCCTCCAAGCCCTCTGCTCTCACGCAAGGACACAGAAATCAACCTCCTTGAAGACATTTTCCCTAGCTTAGAAGTAGAAACACAGCCTCAGCCTCTCAGCCAAGCAAAGAGCCTGGAAGACCTGCGGACTCCCAAAGAGGAGGGTGACCAGCGATGCACATTTGATTACCAGGTCTGGACAGGCTTTCCTGTGCGCCGGGGGTTCTGCACAGAGCCAGGGCTCGCCGTCCTCCCTTGTGCTCTGAGGAACATTTTCGTATTGCTGGGGAGATGCTGTCCCTGTCCCTCATTCTCAGTCTGGACAGACCCTCCTCTACATGTAGTTCAGCAGCCCGTCTTCACTTTGTTGTGAGGAGATCCGTAAAAGTTAACCTTTTTTTATGCTTTCTTGCAGAGAATGGATCTTGGTGTGTCTGAGAGGAACAGGATTGTGCCAGCCATGAAGCTGTCTCACCCTTACAACAAGCTGTGGAGCATGGGTCATGACGACATGGCTATTCCTACCAGGTATTCCCAGAGCTCACCAGAAAGGTCCCTAACTGCCCTTGGAAACATGCCGCCAATCACAAGGAGACCGCGGAGCAGAGACAGCATTCCGGCTCCTGCAGACAAGGATGAACCGAAGCGTGCCGTTCAAGGGAACATCACCATTCCTAGGCCACAGGGAAGAAAGACTCCTGAACTGGGGATAGTGCCACCACCACCAGCACCCAGGGCTTCCAAGCATCAGACGACAGCTGGGCCAACAGAAATTCTCACCACCCACGCAGCAGGACGCAGCCATTTGGTTTCAGATCTTATCCCAGAGCCCTTTGGAGCTGCTAGTGTGTCCTTAGACCCTGAAATCCATCCATCTGTAAACTATTCCTCTCATCCATCTCAGCTTTTGTCCAGCGCTCCCATCGCTGCTGAGATGCTCCAGCCTGTCAAAGTGAAGACAGATAATGCAGGGAATGACAGCGATGACCTTCTTAACCTCCTGGATCCACTAAAAACAGCCAGCTGGCAGAGCAGTGGCCTCCAGCAAGGCCCCCGCAGCCTGCAGAGTTCAGCCACGCCACCTTCTGCAGCTGGTTTTGTCGTGGGGACAAGTGACTTTGTGCCTCCTCCAGCTACACCATTTGTCCAGCCACTTGGTTATCCTTCCCCAACAGCACCACCTTTTTTACCGCCAGCTCCTAATCCATTTGCGCAGACGGTACCAGGAGCCCTTTCAGTGTCTTTAGTTAGACCCCCAAGGGGCTCTTTCACCCCCTCTTTAGGTCACGCTTATAGCTCCAGCTTCATAACACCCAGTTCTACTTTCTATCCACCACAGAGACCTCAACCAAACATTTCAACTCTATCCATGCCAAACCTGTTCAGCCAGGCTCCAGCTGTGCCAGCAGCTGGCTCCATCCTGCTGCAGAGCCACAGCCCTTCTCCAGGCAGCTCTCTGCAGCCAGCAGGTCTGAGTGCTCCAGCTAAAACCAGAACATTACAGGTGGGCCAGACCAGCTCCAAGGTAGATCCCAAACAAGCACTAGCTCTCCTGTCTAATGAACCCCCTCTGATCCCTGCCAGGCCAGCCAAGGGCTTACAGTCAGCGTTACTGTCCTCGAAATCTGAGGAGACAAAAGATCCATTTGAAGATTTGTTAAAAAAGACAAAGCAAGACGTGTCACCCACCCCAGGTAAGGTTGAACAGCTCCGAAAGCGATGGGAAACCTTTGAGTAACCCTCCCGATGGCCTTTTGATGTCCCTTTGGGATTGACTGAGGGGTTTGGGGGGTTTTTTGAGCCAGCATAAAACCAACCATTTCTTTTATGGAAGGCTAAGTCAGGGCAGCTGCAGGACCATCGCTGTGCTGCAAAGTACCCAGCATCCTCCCACGTGTCCCCCATCCTGGTCCCTGTGGCTGCGTCCTCACTCTCCATCACTGAAAACCCCTGGGGGTTTGGACTGACAAAGCGTGAGGGTAGCTGGCTTGGCTCGGCTCGGCTCTGCCACACAGCTTTCCAGACAGCACTGCAGCAGCTCCTCCCTCCCTGTGCGTTCACTCCTTAGCGCAGTCGGGAGCACAACACGGCACGTTGTACTGGCGGGTTCCTGCCCGTGTCACTGGTGGTCAGTTCCTCCTGCATTACCCCCAGTTTGGCAAACAGCCCCAGCCCTGGGGGCTGTGCTGAGCTCCTCCGCTGGGCTCTGAGTTTGCCCTGTCTAGAAATAGAGTCACTGAGGTTATACGAGGGGATGAGCTTTTGCTGCAGCTCTTTGCTTTCCTCCCCGGCGCACTGATGGGGCGAGGCCGGGAGCTCGCTGGGGCAGAGTTGTTGTAACACCTCATTGCAGCAAACCCATAGCATGGGGCCACGGTGCAGCGGTTGGTCCTGCAGCTCTGGTGGGAAACTGGAAACACCAGCAATTGTTTTTCTTCTGGGGTTTTTTGTTTATTTGTTTTTTTAATTCATCAGACAATAGAGGCCATGGAGTATCTCCTAGTTCTTATCTATGTGTATGTTACTACTATATATATTGATTGTACGTGGCAGTAGAGGAATGGGATGTGACCATACCGTACTTGATTAGTGCAAATGAGAGAAAAAAAAAAAAAAAAGAAGTATTGGGTGTAGAAGTTCCCAGCTCATGATCTCAGGTTACTGCCAGTGACTGAGGAGCCGGCCGGAGCGCAGCTGGGCGGAAGCTGCAGCACTTGGCCAGACCGGAACCACCCAGGTGCCAGCTGGGCTGAGGAAGCGCAGCACTGCTGGGAGACCAGAGTACGACAGCTGCTGGTCACTGCTGGCCTTCAGAACTGTCAGTCGCTGCTGGCAGCAACCGGGATTTCATGCTGGTCTGCAACGCGCTCGGCTCCTTCGGCCAGTCTGACAATCCACAGTCTTTATCCTGCTGTGGCTGAGAACTTCTGCTGGTGTAACAAGGCGTGAACTCGATGGTGAGGTCACAGAGTACGAGACCGCAGTGGAGGTGAAAGGGTACGTTTGGATTTGCTGAACTGCTTCTCTGTGGCACTGGTGTCCTCACGGAATTCCCGCTTACCCCGAGCACCCCGTCTCAAACCGCTGTCTTTGCAGTGAGAAGGTCTGGGTCACTTCCGTGGTGCTTTTTGTTTTGTTTTGTATTTGGGCACAAGCTGATGTCAACACATTACTCTGGAAGAGCAAATCACAATCATGTCACCATTAAGCCTTTGATAAAGGAAATCGTTTGGGACACATGGGGAAATTCTTGTAAAGCTTTATCTGATTTCCAATGTATCTCTATATTTTATGCATATAATCCTGGAAGTTTTCTTACTGGGGTGTATGAAAATAGCTGTCTCTGTGCTGGCAGCTGTGCAATGCAAAAGAAAAATCCTCTGGTACCTGAAATGCCAGGTCTGGGCACGACCATCGTATGCCATCAACATGACAGTGCTGCTCTGACAGGCCATGAGGTGGGTTTGTATTTTCTTTTTGTGTTGGAAGACGGATGGTTTTAGCATTGCATAGTAAAATACTTAAAGTCTAAGCTAACAGCTCCAATTTATTTTATACAGTCCAGAACATGAACGTTCTATCTAAATTTGGTCTGGAATTCCAGCTCTTCTTTGCTATGAGATGGAGACAGAACGGTCTCACTGGTGGGGGCTGTGTACAGGCACCAGAAAGTTCTGCCTATGAGGTGCCGGTTGAGTTTCACCTTTTTGAAGAGGTGTAGGGTCGTCTATTCCACGTGCTGAACTGTCCAGAGAACCGCTCAGGTAATTCTGTATCACTGCAGCTCTGCTTCCAGCTCTGGTCATTGCCTCTGCCCATAGTGTGGGACAGTTCAGGGAGCTGATTTTTAGACAAAGAAGCGCTCTTGGATTATTTTTATGTCAGTTTTGAGGTACTAATGAACACAAATGGCATTCCTCGCCCTTGACTAGATGTTGAAGGGGCCAGGAGGAGGTTGAACACACCTCTGAGAGGCAGGAGTTTGTGACCTTCCTCCCTGCTTGAACAGGGTGTGCGAGCAGGAGCCTGGTTTCTGTCCTTCTCTAATAAAGGAATCAAAGTACCCCGGGGCAGTATTTAGTTTTGTGTCTAACTTAAACTCAGGAATTCTCAGCATGGTTTATTCCAGTAGTGCCAGATGTGGGAAAGCGCTTGGCTGGGAGAGTGAGCTGGGCTGGGGACCAGGTCTGGTTCTGCTGTGGGCAGACTGTTGCTGGTTTTACTACTCCGGTGTAAGCTGTGCCTCTGAGTAGCCATCGGTGACCTTACGGTCAACTGCGAGTGGTTCCTGTACCCTCTGGTACCGCTTTGCTTAGTTACAGCTGCTTTGGTCCCCTAGAACCACCCCCCAGGAGCCCCTCACCATTCGTCTCCTGGAGCATAAAGGTGTGGCTGTGGGCACAGCTTCCCCTGGCACGTTTGCTTCTGTTATTGCCAGAACCCTTGTGCACCATCCCAGGTCAAGGAGGCGCTGAGGGCTGCAGCTGTGCCCCAAACCAGCTGCGGGACAGCTCCAGGAAAAGAACAGCGCAAGGTACCAGGTCTATTTGTAACCAAATTTTATTGTAAATCTCTTTTGACAGACATACTAATTTTTTACAAATGACAAAATTTACAATTACAAAAGAGATCAGGATCACAATCATTACAGCAAATCCAGTTTTGTGAAAAAATATATTCAAAAATTAAATATCAAAAGCAAGTTTATTATTGAAAAAAACCAAACAAACCCCAATCTTTCATAAATTATGTTGCAGAAATGCTCAAGACACTGACAAAGTATTTTAACACTTTTGCTAGTACCGGCTTTGGGTGCTTGAAATAGTCATCTGCGCTGCTAACCCTGGGAAGCGGCGGAGCGGGATGAGCAGAGCCCCCAGACAGGCTGGCTGCCTGCAGGGCGCTGGGTCTGAGGTGTCTTTACTGCTGGGGGCGGGTTGTAGCTTCTTGGTGCCTTTCAGGATATTTCCGTAGCTTAGGCATAATCAGTTCTTACAACCCGGTTCTGGATTTCTCCTCAGAGGAAGACAGGCTGGAGTAATACCGGGTCATTTAGATGCTGCTGCTGCCTCATTTTTCTACAATTTCAACACAAAAAATGGAGCAAAGGTAAAAAGTAAAAGCACACGCTGCTCCTGGCAGCGCCCTGGGGCTCGGTTGGGGCTGAGGTTTCAGAACCCTAAAGCTATTCTCAGCTCGCTGGAGGTTTAGTACAACCCCCAGCTCCCGCTGCAGGGAGGTGAAGGCTGTGCAGCAGGACACCGGCTGCAGAACCGGCCGCTGCTGCTGCCAGGGGCTGGAGTCCTGCCCCCGCCCCAGAAGATAATGCCACCCTTTCAAGTCAGGGACACACTCAGACCAGGGGTGACTGTTTCTGGGCCCCTTTGGCGCAGTGTGGGTGGCTCCAGCTGGGTGTGCTCCTGCGACACGAGGGCAGCCGAGCAAAACCCCACTCACTCTTTTCCTAAGGTGTGCGGTTTAACTAGTTCCCCTGCAGCGCGACTGGCTGCTCTCTGGTTACTGCTCGACCTTCCTAAATCACAGCTGGAAAACACACGCACAGCGCAAACCCCTCCTCGCAGCCATAACTGCGGTGTTACTACTCCTCAGTCAGTGACAGCGCCCGGGCGCACACTGAACTGCCGTCAGGCCTGTGCCTTCCCAAGGTGGGGTCACCACCTGCTCTTGGTCCTTTTCCTCAGCATGAGAGGGACAGTGACCTCACACACAGTATGAACTGTCTCCTCTACCACTCTGCCGAAAGTGGTCGTTCTTCATGGTGGTGCAGCAGCTGCCTTTGTGCTGCCCCGGTCCTGTGTGGGCAGCCCGGAGCAGTAGCTCTGTGCTCTGCCCCTTGCTTAGACTGGCAGAAAACTTCACAGCTACAGTGAAAGGAAAAAAAAAAAAGAAAAACCACAAAAATCTAAGAGCAAAAAGAGAGCAGCATTGTCTGCCAGAGGTGAGCAGCGACATGGGCAGATTCTCTGCCTGCTTACTAGTAGTGTTTCGGAGATTAGAACTTTTTCTCATTGACAGCAGTAGCACAGCCTAAGACAGGCCTGATTTTAGCCCCTCTTTGGGCTGCTCTGCCACATTTCTGCTCACAGGCTCTGCCTCCTTCTGCTACAGGAGAGCTGGGACAGCCATAAACCCGTCACACAGGAGCAGTAAAGCCACAGCATGAATGTCCTTGCGAGTGCACTGCGGCAGGACTACAGCAGCCCTGGTTTGCTGTCACACCAGGTACTTGAATTCCACCCTTCCGTGCTGCAGGACCCGCTTGTCCTGCCCTGCTCTGCCCCCACCCCATGTTCGAGTGTTAAACTCTTGCTAAGGGCCACTCTGGGGCTGGGCGGCTCAGTGCCAGGGGAGCCCGGAGCAGGCGGGTAAGGACAGCCAGCCCGCACCCCACAACCTCCTTTCAGGAACATTACTACTGTAAAGGCACTTAAAATACTCCTGGGCTTGAGTCCAGTCTTAGATGCTTCTGCTAAAGGCTCTCCTAACGCAGCACAGGGGTTCGGGTAACGTAATGCTAATGCTGGCCTGGTCACAAAGGACAGCAGCAGCGCCGGGAAATGGCTCCTGTCCCTCTGTCGCCTCTCTTAGCTTCGCAGAGGAGGCACCTTTTTTTGTTGGTTTCTCTTTTTTTTGGAACAACCGCATTATTTCTGAACAGGGTGGTTTAATTCCTGGTCATTGGCCCTGCCTCACTCCCTCACTGTTCTGTTGACGTGACAGTTACTGCGGCTGTGAGCCCCAGTGGGGCTGTGGGCCAGGCCAAGGCGGTGGGGGCAGAGCAGGGCCCCCCCTCACTGGTGACACAGTCCTGCACTGCTGATGGGTCTGGCACCCCCCACAGCCACCACACACCTCCTCTCCTCCATGGGCCGCTCCGGAACGTTGGTGTTCTCTCTCCCAGAGCTCACTGCAGGACACTTTTATACAAAGCTTTAGGGGAGGAGCTGCACTAAGCAGCAGCTCGTTCCAGCACTTCAACTCTTCCTGCCAGGGAGCAGCAGGCGTGTGCCTGTAGCCTAGGAAGTAGCTCAAAGCCGTGCTGACCTGTCCTACAACACCACAGCGCGAGACCTACAACAGAGGTGCTGCAGCAGTCCCATGATTGGTCAAGGATGACCGGGTCCCTCGTGTGTGACCCCACCTCTTAGATCAGCCGCTCCGGTGGTGGCATTTTGATGACGTTCCACATTTCCACTCGCGCCCC
>NW_010419303.1:129544-130101 GCF_000710305.1 Buceros rhinoceros silvestris
CTGCAGCCCCGACTGCTCCCACCACCGAGGAGTTGCTAAGATGTGCCCAGACTGGCTGCTGCGGTAGAACAGGGTGTTACTTGGAGCTTTCATGGGGACAGTGACACATTTCACATCCCTTATCCCAGTTCCCCAGCACCTCTCTCTGAGCTGCAGCGTGGTGACAGCAGTGCTGGACAGGACATGCAGACACAGCCCCTTGCATCCCCGACTGCTCCCACCACCGAGGAGTTGCTAAGATGTGCCCAGACTGGCTGCTGCGGTAGAACAGGGTGTTACTTGGAGCTTTCATGGGGACAGTGACACATTTCACATCCCTTATCCCAGTTCCCCAGCACCTCTCTCTGAGCTGCAGCGTGGTGACAGCAGTGCTGGACAGGACATGCAGACACAGCCCCTTGCATCCATTTGGATGACGTTCCACATTTCCACTCGCGCGCCATCTTTCTCTTGACGGCTTGGGCTGTATGTTCCCTGAGTTGCTCTCCTCCTCTTCATGGCAAGCGCTGCGGCTGCAACAACTAGAAGGAGAAGGGCAGCCCCTGCAGCCCCGACTG
>NW_010419304.1:0-8957 GCF_000710305.1 Buceros rhinoceros silvestris
TTCGCGCCGGGCTGGCCGCTCTACCTCCGCCCCGCGTCGGCCTCGTCGTCCCCCACCCCGGTCTGCCGCTTCCGCCCCTTCGGGCGGTCTGAAGAGGGGGTGAGGGAAGTGAGTGGTGAAGTAAAAAAATGACAAGGGGGAATGGAGGACTAACAAGCCCGAGCACAGGCAGAAGGAAGCGTCTCCGCTGTGCTGGGGAAGGCCGAACCGGCGAGTCCCGTGGGGAGGAGAAGAAAGAGGGCACCGCACGGCTGCTGCTGCTGCCTACCTCCCTGTCCACAAACGCGTCTGCCCGGAGTGTGAAAATGCTCCCGCGTTTGCCTTTGCAGTCACCGTGGTGTGGTGGTTTAAGGAAACAAATACAAGAACGTGGTCCGTGGAAAAAGAGACCATGCATCAGCTTCCTGGGGTTCCACTCCCTTTTGTTTCTGCAGCTATGAGAAAGGAGTATGAGTTTACTGAACTGTCATAGCGAATTCGTAGGTACAAATACTCTCACACAGTTGCTTTGCCAGTAAGTTTTTATGTAGTCTGACTCTGCTGGGAGCACATTGACTGAATTGCCGTGTATGAAATACTGGGCGTGAATCATGGAAACAGTCAGAAGGACTAATTATGTCACCTTATGGTCAGATGTGTTCTAAGGGACTTTGAACTGAAATAATTTGCTGCTTCTAAAGGTTTTTCTGCTGTGGATTTATTTCTGTTAACCTTGCTTCCAGGCCAGTGTACGCAAGCATTGTTTTATTAGGTATTCGAAAAGCCTGCCAAAATGTCTCAGCTTGTCATTTTTTATTGAGACTTGATAGTATTAGATAACTGCCTGGTGCTTCAGCATCCTTTTCCATGTTTCTGCAATGCACTGGATCAAGTCTTACAGCATCTCATCAGCCAAGACTGTCACTGAACTGCATGATCTTTGGCAGGGATGCATCCATGGCCCTTCTGCTCTGTATAGCTGCATAAAAGAGCTTTTATAGAAACAGAGTGGAAAGGTGCTAATCTTTGCCTACTAACACTCGCAATTGAGAGTAGACATTTATTACACATTTTTTTCCTAATTTTTTTTTTTCTTTTTTTGCATCAGGAGCAGAATTTGAATCTTCTTTCCGATCCAGAATGGTGCAGCATACCTTCAGGTTATTTTAGAATAACCAGTTCAGGTTCAGTGCTTTGAACACTGTGAAGATATCACAGTCCCATAAAGCTTGGGGTTTGCATACCATAAGCAACACATGATCTTAAGGACTGGAAATTCAGCAGAATACTGTTGTCTTTTGAGGGAGCTACAGCAGTTTGGGTGCAAAGGAGAGTGGGGTGGAAGGGACGTCTGGCATCAATCAGGACTGGCCTGGCAGAAAACTGAACAAGTCTTTTGCAGTGCTAAAAAGCTTTACTCAGCCGGGAGGCTTCAGCCCTTTGTCTCTTTGAAATTTTGTCATGAAAACAGAAGTCTAAGGTTTTAAAGTATGTAAGTCCAGGCTTGCTTGACTTGCATTAGCATCACACACGATACAGGCCAGTGACCATATCCCAGAGGCAGTGCTGTATTTACAGAACCACCATAGAAATGCCAAGGTCCCATTAAATCTGTTAAGCAATAAAAGATAATGCTCATGGAAAAGATCTTCTGAAGGAGCTGGTAGGGAGGGGAAATAAAGTTGGTTCCTTAGTACGCAGTCTCTTTTGGAGTAAAACAATTCCACCATTCTTTTGTCTCGAGTTACCAGCAGAGCTATCTTTAGCCCTGAAACAAGAGCCTTGAGCAACTGTGGGTACTGAGGATGCCATGACACATTCATTGCAAGATAAGAAGTATTTAAACTAATATTTACATTTGGACTTGTGCTTTTATGTTCCACCCATCTGCGTCCTCTCCTCATTTTCAGGTCGGCAGGCCTTAAAGTGATTCAGTTTGCTGGTACCTCTGTCCTGCAATCCCTCCTCAGAGTGCCCACTACTTGCTTGCTTTCGAATGAGTGGCACAAGCGGAAACTGCTGTGATCCTCATCTGTGCTGTGCTTAAGGGCAGTGCTTTTAAACCTTTATCAGCATAGCCCTCCACTGCAACATCTACCTCCTGTGGAGTTCTCCAGTCTCCCCTGGGAGTCATGATTTGATCACTGCCACAGGAAAAGTGGTGACCTACGTGAACTGTCTGTACTACCCCATACCGCAATTCTGGTAGCAATCGCTGCAAGTAACCAGCCTCACCCATGGTTTTGCCGTAATGCTAAGCAGTGTGTAAATGGGACAGCATTTATCAAAGCCTTTCCTGACATTGGTGTAGTAGCAGCAAGATGGGGGATCTGTAACCAGTGGAGACACTAATGCTGGTCATGGCTAAATAACAAATTAAAGGTGTGATAAGCACTTTATTCTTGCCCTTTCATTCTGAACTGGGTTTTGTTCAAACCTTGTCTGCTTTTTGAAAGGTTGGTAATGGAGGCAGCCACCTAATGGGGATGGAGAGTAAACCACTGGCAGCCCCTGAAGAGGCGCCTCCCGCACTGGGTACGCACGTGCTGCCTGGGCATCAGAGACCTCCTCCTTGGTTTACTTTCTGTCGCTGCAATCACATTTATGGATTTTTCCTGGCCTGCTAGGCTTTCACTATCTGCAAAGGAGTGATCTAAATTTAATTTGTGTGCAACTGGAGTTTCTTTTCTTGCAGTTTTTAAGAAATTTTATCTTCATTGGGTAACTTAAACAGGCTTATATTTTGCAAGCTTCTGCCAGGATATATTTTGTTACCGTCATTACTAAAGAAAACTTATATAAAAGGATTCAAAGAGCAAGTACTGGTGCAAACTCAGATGTCCGTGTTAATAACACCAGGGGAAAATAGAAACTTGAGAATTTATGACAACCTTTCACTCAGGCTCTCAGATATTAATTTATTGGATTTTGTTTTCTAAACTTACAAATGAAATTAAATTATTTTGTAAAAAAAAAATTCATTAAAGGAGAGAGTTTTTTAGCATGAAGGCCCATTGGATTACAACATTCAGGTAGCAGCTGGCAGTTCTGTCTGATTATTTTCCCCTAAAGCATGTCAGTTATATGAGCAGGCCTAATGTCACTGACTTTCTGGATTGCTTTGTATACAGATACCGATCAAGAATAAAATACAAAGGTAATGCTGAGTTATGCAGCTAAGGATAATTTGCATTTCTATGCCACCTTTCAGCTAGAGAGATCCCAAAGGGCTTTCATTAAAAAAAAGGAAAAGTATAAGTAGAACTATTTCACCAACACTGAAATGCTGCCACTGTTTAACAGCAGAGAAAAATACTAAGAATCTCTCTTACACAGTTGTAATAGAAATATGAATTTGAATAGGCAGAAAGTTGTTCAAATCGTATGGCCATGATGCTGGGGCTGGTGGAGGTATTCCTGCGAAAGGTACTAAGCAATTGCAGGTAGTTGGGGTTTTCCTTTATAACACGTCAGCTATCTCCTCCAAGTGTTACGAAAGAACTGCATTAGGAAAGAAAGGAAATTTTTCTTCATGTGGAATAATACCAATGTTACAGTAGACATGGATTTTGGTAGCTCTTGCTGTTCGTGTTAATCCTTATATTTTGGGGAAAAAATTTATTTTTCTGCCAGAATAAATAAAAAAGTAACTCATTCCAGAAAAAGTGTGTCCTCTTAAAGAGTTGTTCTAGCCTGTCCAGAGAGGTTTGTTGATAAAGATGTAAGAGCAAAAACCTTTCCATTAGAAAACTCTACAGGAGGAAAATGTTTCTTGCTAAGTTAACACTTTGCAATGCCTCCTGCCCATCTAATAAACAGATTTGATATGACTTAACCGTATGTTCTTTCCCTTAGTGAGGATTTCAGGTTTGTACTGACCTCAATGCGTGGAAATTATTTATAGTCAAACCTATGATTAAGTTTAAAGCATTAATGAAAAAGTTTTCAGTACTGTGTTAAATTGCAAAGGTATCAGATGTTCAGCTGAAAAATCAAGGCATCTTCCCATTGGTGAACTGTTTTGATTTTAATCTCAGGGGATCCTAGAAGACAGCTCAGAATATTATCTATAAACAACCATCACATGCTGAAACACTAATGTTTCTTTGTAATACTTTCTAACAGAATTATGCATCTTTTAATTTTATCTCCACTGAAAAGATATAGCCATGGCTTCATGTGCTGTGCAGGAATTAATAAGATCTGAATTTTGCAGCAAAGATCCCTTTGACTGACACAGCAACCTCGTGGTACCTTTCATAGGTATAAGAGGGTGATGAACCGGTTGTGAAAACCACTGGAATCTTTTAACATGTATTGAAAATCATCCTAAAAATAAAACAAATGTAAAAGTTATAATGAATAAACATCCCATTAGGTTTGGATCATTAAAATAAGTTTAAGTCAGATGCTCAAGAGTTACTACTGCGCTGCCAGAATATTAAGCCAGCAGCAGAAAAGAGACCCTCTCCTCAGGTAGAGACTTGGACTATTCATCTCCGGGACTCTTACAGGGTCAGAGAACAAGTGACAGTAGAAAGACAGGACACGGTACTGGCAAGAGGAGGAACTTGTCAACAATGTCAACAACTAGTCAACAAATGAAGAGTTGAGATAAGAAAAGTAAGCCTAAGGGAACATAAATGGAAAAGCCCTGTGTCTACTACTAACAAGAAAACAGGAAGGAAAAATTAGGACTGAAAGGCTGAACCGTCAATGCCAGTAGTTTAAATAAAAATAATTTTTTAAAAATACAGTTTTTATTCCCAATTTGTAAACTTACTTTATCTAGTGCAGGTTTTGCTGAAACCTGAGGGATGTGGAACCAAACTGTTGAATTATTACCAAGTTGCTTCATACAGTAGAAGCATTCTATAACTGTTATTTTCTAGGAACTACATTTTCTTAGACAGCAAACAGCTCATTTTAGAATATAAAATATATATTAATTAAAATATAGCCTGAACCTGTCTGATACCCTGAATATAAAATGAAATAACACCTTCTACCTCCCACTGCACTAGAATCCACCACACCAGCAGAATCTGCATTGATATTCAAAAGAGGAAAATCAGAGGACTGAATCACTTACCCCCAGCATGACTTTTCATTTCTGTTTTATGGCATATCAGTTGGGAATTGTACAGTCCTCTGTGGTGTGTATATGGACTTTAGCTTCCAAGATTGATGTCAGACAGAAATCCAAGTTTATTTTATAGTAAAAAAAAAATCAATGATAGGCTTGGAGAGCAATATCTCTCAATAATATATGACGTGGAAGGGAAGAATATTTTAAAGTTGAATGACTTAACAGCTACTTCATCACCTAAGTTTTCTGACATGCTGCTTTCCTACTGAGCTTGTGGGGGTTTTGTTTCGTAAAAAGTACAGCACCAGCTGAAGGAAATCTTTTCTGAATACTTCTCCTCTCTGTCCCCATCTCCATCAAATATTAATATGCTATATTAGTATATGCTATATTAATATATTGCACATATACTATACAAAGAGGTTCCTTCTTCCCCAACATTTTCCTCTTCTTGTTGCCCTTCTCTGTACTATGGACACTGCCCTGTGCCATCTTGCAATGACGGCACGAGAATGCTCTGATGTTCTTCTGAGGCTGTTTTTCTTTCACTTGTCAGATAAATGTATTTTTATTTAACAGTATTTTTATTCTCTGTAGATCCTCTGTCAGTGGATGGCAGTGTAAGGTGGAGAGATGCTCCACAGAAAGAGCCATGATGCTGCTGAGGGTAGAAAAAGGTTCATCTCATTTCATCTCATCTCATCTTTCTCTTGAGATCTTCCCGTGCTTATGGCAGTTTACCAGTTTGAGTCACTAGGAAAACTTCTGGCAGATTGGCAGAAGTGCCTTTCTAAAACCAAAAGTAAAGGGATGTACACTGGCTGAAGCATGCAGAAAGATCCTCCTTACATTACTGGAAGGAAATTTGTATCTTGTGAGTTTCATCAGGAGGAAAGGCAGTGAGTCTCAAGCACAAAGAAAAATTATTTTTCTCATCTTTCAAAATCAGACAGGAAGTGATACAGAAAGATGTTTTCTCTAAAAAACATACATCAAGTGGCATTTGATGAAGGACTGTTTCTGCTCAGAAGGTATGGTTACATAACGACATACATCAGAGCGCTGGGCACCACCTCTTAATCAGGGCAAGTTGAAAAAAAAAGAGATAATTAATGTCATATGTGTCCCTTATATGTATCTCAATATTTATTTATAAAGAAATGTTTCTTATGCTATTTTCAGAAGAAAGCCTGATAGCTTTGGCAGTATTATAACACATTGCTGAAGAGGCAGAAACAACTTCTTCTTTGTTTAGATAAATTTCCCTTAAGTGTAGTCCAAGTTACAGCACACAAGAAATCTGCCTAAAAATTAAGTCACTCTAAAAACAAACATGACTGGTAAAGAGAATTCTGCCTGAAATGAGCAAATCCATTTACACACCTTCGTTTTTTATAAGAATAATAATCCCCATAGGTATTTTCTCAGAAATACTTGGCATGTTTTCAGCCACACCTGAACTAGGTTGACTGAATGCAAGTATATTTCAAATGCAGTGGCCTGACTGCTTTACCAGTTTGAACGTATGAACTCATTCTAACAGCTGCAGTGCAGAAAACATCTGTCTTAAACCCTAATAGATGGGGCCACTTGCAGACATGGCAAAGCCACTGGGTAGCTTTAGATGAAACTTGGAGATTCAGGGAGCATTCCTTTCTTGTTCACTGGTGTGAAGCCATGCAGAGAGACATTTGCTGGGCTAGACAAGATTTTTTTTAACCCTGGCAGCTCATGAAAGAGTGAGGCGTGTGTCAACCAAATTATTAAAATATAGTGAAAATAATTGTAAGCCTATTTAAATGAAAGTATTGTGTGTAGGATCATTATGTTAAAACTCTTAGTAATTAGAAAAAAAAATCCAAGCCAAAAATAACGGGAATATTAGTAGTTGTACCTCACTATATTCCCTTCTCCTTCTGAAAGCACAACAGATGTTTGATTCTCATGTTTACAGTTTTGGAGGCAGGCGTAAAAAATTTGTGCTAACAGGCAGGCAACCGTAAGTATTCTCTGTTTGGATATTTAAGTATTCTCACCATCATAGATAAGGAAAGTGAAATGGGAAAATAGACTGGGCTGTAAGTATTTGTCCATTGAGATGGCCCTGCATGGAGCAATGCAGAGGATCAGTGGTAGGCGGGAAAGATTTCTGGCTGCCTCACTAAAACAGGGCCTGTGGTGGCCAGTTGAGGGTTACTGGCCGCTCCCCTCCTGTGCTGTGGGGAAGGTGAGGGGACCTTTCAAAGAGAAGTGGGTAGGAAAAAAGACATCTCAACGCTGCTAGACGTGGTCCTCCACAGGACTGTAGCAGGGATGCACTGTCTCTACCAGGGCACCAGCTGTACAAAACTTATCACAGGACCATCAAGCCGCACATTAGGAGCTATCAACCTGTAACCTTGTAACGTTCCATCTCCAGTGCATTCAGGCTGGGATCTTATTTAATGGAGAACTGGAGCTGATATGTTTTATTTGACCTGAATGAAAAAGAGTTTCAGTGCACTACTGGAATGTTTCTTGAATGTGGAGAAATGCTGCTTACTTTTTGTCAAGAGCTCTACTGTCTTCTCAGGCTTTGCTGGGAGATTAAATTTAAAAAATTAAAAAACAGGAGTTTGAAAACTGGAGCAGAGAGACCCTCAAACACAGAGCTGAAACAAGTACATCCGGTGACAGAAGCTAGGAAAACCCAAGTCAGAACTGAAGCAGAGACAAATGCTGATCGTGGTGATCCAGTCTTCAGTGGTGGCAGAGCACAGGCTGTAGGCAGCTGCTGGACGTGGTGGTGGTAAGCTGGGATTGGGTCCCTTCCCAGGATGTGGGAACAACAGAGCTGCATTTGTATAATGGTGCAAGCTAATATTAAGAGTGGCTGGGCTCCCAAGCAGGTGCTTTCCAAGGGTTCCTTCACTGTGGGAGAAAGACTCACCTCTCAGTTTAAAAAAAAATATATGGGATGGAGATGAGTGTTGTCAGTGTCTTGAAAAATTGTGTTTTGCGTGAAAATGCCTGGCCCCCTCAGCCAGTCAGCCAGTGTCTGTGAAAGACCTGCTTAGGCACGGTGAGAAAATGTGATCCCACTTTATTTTCCAAGGGCACTGGAAGACATGGGACTGTGCACAGCCATACCTAATGTCTGGACCTGTCACTGTGTTCTCTCTCTGAATGTTGTGCCGTAGCCTCATGCACATCATCCTTCTCTCGAATGCTGAAACTAAGCATGCATTTTATTCTTTCTCTGGCCCAATCATGAAAATTTGAGGTTTTCATAAGGATGAAACTTCAGAAATTTTCCAGTACATTGAACAGAAAGATCTTATTTTAGAGGCATCAGATAACTCAGATAGGAACATTGCTGGGTGTAAACTGGAATTGAGATGTAGGTCTGGAAAACTACCTCTTATCTACCTACATAACAAGGGCCATCTCTGTCTTCCCTAGTGAAGTAACTAACTCCCTACTTGACAAGATCAAATGTGTGGCTGAGGTATTTATTCAGTTCCTAAAGTGTGCATACACCTGCCTGGAGGCACATCTACACAGACTACAGCGTTGTTTACATAAAAATAAGAACAGGAACCCAGAGTTATATAGCCTCCTCTGGTAAAAAGTCAGACTAAAAATCCCACTCACTTATTAGGACAGAAAATTCTTTAGGTCTGGCTTCAGGCAAGAAACCTCTGCAGATAAGATCAGCCTGGCAGGAGTCCCAAACTGGATCCCAAACTGGAGCTCTGCCCAGCCAACAGAGAGATCTGGGAGCCGTCCAGGGTAATACCTCTCACTCTGATATATGGAGCAAGTGTCAGGAGGGTTGAGAAGAGCTCCCCGACTGCTTCTGCAGCTGGCGGGAGAAAAGGGTGAGCGGGGAGGTAGCCACAGGCCACGT
>NW_010419304.1:9154-11982 GCF_000710305.1 Buceros rhinoceros silvestris
CAGGAATACATCATGACAGATGGGTAGCTGGGCTGCTGGTGTCTGCGGGCAGCCTTGAAGTCCAGTTCCAGGTAAAGTGCATCCTAAACGCTGATGCAGGACGAAGTTAATGATCATACTAACAAGAACAATGTCTGCATTTGGCTTTCCATCTTGAATCTTCCTACTGCCTCCTTTGGCAGACATAGTTAATAGCTCAATTATAGATCTCAGCTATCAGTTAATGTGTAGTTTTATGAATCTCAATCAGCAGTTGATGAGAACCGCCCCCCCTGTCAGTATGAAACCTGGCTCTCCACCCATCAGGCAGCAGGGTTGTCTAACTCACCACAACACAGCAGGAAAAGGGTTCATTCTAACTCCTTCTGAAACAGAGAGATTTGGAGGAGATATTTGAAGATACAAGATCATTCAAAATGAAAGAAATTCAAAATAATGCAAGGTACAATTCAAAACCATTCAAAATAAAAGAATCAAATTATATTTAAAATAAGTAAAAATAAATTAATCTGACAATATGAACATGGCAAAGAAAATAATAAGCCTAATAAAATCAAAGAAATAAAAGATGCTTTTCTGTTCTCCCTCACATCCACCTGGTGTTGTAGCAGCATGGAAGACAGGTAAAGATACACTAGTGTTCCTCCTCAGAAGCATCAGGAGAGATGGGTGGCTGTTGTACCCCTGTGCCCCTAGAGAACTGTATTAATATTGCTTCCATCCCTTCATAGAGGGGCAAGGTCTGATAGCCCATCTACAGGCAGAAAAGAAAGAGTCATAGTCACATTGTTTGTGTAGCAGGGTGGCCAAACACCCTGAGTTGGTTCAGAAACAGCATTATTTGTGCATAGGGTAAAAGAAAGGTTGCACTCTCAGAGTCTAGTTGGTTGCTAGGACAAAACTTGTGCTGACCCTCAAAGCAGCATGCCAGGATGTGTCAGCTCACCGGACCTCTCTACCTGGGAAGGTGGGTTCTCTGCCTCCCTGCAGCTCTGCTTAGGAAAAAGAGGGGATTGTGTGGGTCACCCTCTCTTGTACAAAGGGAAAGGGTTCCCATGTGTGGCCATAGAGAGTTATCATTCTCCTCCTCTTCCTTCTCCCACAAGCACAAGAATAGATGTACATGTTATGGAGTGAAGGGTATGGTTGAATAGTAGGTCTCTTTTGTCAGGTACAAAGCAAATACAGCTTCGGTATACTTCAGTTTGCCTTATTTAGGTGGAGTTAACAGAGTTCATGTACACCTCCTCCCTCAGTCTATTTCTGGGCTTTGCTAGTTTATGTAATAAAACTTTCACATCAGTTTGGGCTCAGATCTTATGAGAGTATTCTGGCCAGATTTGAAGGTTTTGTGAAGGTCATGAGGAAACAGAAGTAAATATACAGTTGGGAGCGCACTGGTGGCTAGAGAATGGAGTGGATGCCTTTACTAATGATAGGATCTGCAATTCTATCTGGCTTGGCTGTTCAGGGAAGAGTGACGGGGACATACCTGCTCAGTATGCCAATATGCGGACACCTTTGTTTTTCTGAGCTAGAGCTCTGTCATCTGATGACACCACAAAATTATAAAATAAAATTAACCCAAACCCAGATATAAAAACTCACAGCAGCACTGAACTTTGCACAGTTTAATTAAAATGCCTAATTGGATTAGCAAACTATAATTTGGATTATTGGATTTGCCACACAATAGTTTTCAAACGCATGACAAATCTCAACAAGTGCAGATACTCCCTGTTAAGTGGGACAGCAGTTGGAGTTCTCTTATTCTTCCCTATGTTGGAAAACATCTTTCTGAAACCTTCATTAAAAACAAACACACGCAAATGTGGAGCAGGTTGTTTCTCAGGAACACTTTAAAAAAACCCAACTTGACAGGAACTTTGCTCTAAGTCCATGATTATCAATAGCATCTACTAAGTTGTTGTGCCTGACTTGTAGCTCACTTCAGCAGCTTGATTTTTCAGGCTGATCTAGACATCTCGCCTTTGAAAACACGTGTCCGTGTGTACCATGTCAGGTATCTAAACTGAGCTGCAACATCAAACATCTAAAATCACTAGTCTTGGTCTGCGGTCATTGCTTTGGCTCTATATCCACTGCTTTGAACAATCTTGCCTAAAAATTAGAGGAAAATACTGTGCTGATGCTTCATCTTGAGAACACCTGTGAGCCAAGATGTCTATAGTAGAACCAGCAAACAGACAGCCTGGGTTTAGTTAGATTAGTGGCTGCTGATCTTTCCAGACACTAATCTTTCATATCTGACAAAAGAAAAACTGATTTAGATGGCTGACATTTTGTAAACATGGTTAAAATTTAAAGAATGGAAACACAGTGAGGAAGTCTGACGCTCATCAGAATACAGAACCCCAAAGCCAGTCAGATGTCTGATTCCTAAGGAATTGCCTAGGAACTGGAAATGCAGGCTGGAAAAACAGATTTTCACTGTAGAAACCTGCTGGAAATGTCACCAAAATATGATTTCCAGTAATTATTTGTAGTCCTGGACAAGTATCATTGTTCCTGACCAACGGTGTGAAAGTAACATAAAGTGAATAAGTGGAATTCTGTCTAAAACAAACAGCTCAACATTATTTGCTCAGCTAGAGAGGAGTATTGTTTCTGTGAATACCAGCCATAATAGAAGTCTGAGCACAATATTTCAATAATAGCTTAAATAATCCTTGATCAAAGAGCAATGGGGTGGTATTAAAAGCGAGACTGATTAAATCTTTTTCAGAGAATAATATGGAGTCCCAGGCCTCACTGCTGCTCCAGATAAATTAACTGGAAGGACTGGTCCTTTCTCGTTCTTCAGCAGG
>NW_010419304.1:12072-16169 GCF_000710305.1 Buceros rhinoceros silvestris
AACAGGCAGTGAGCGAGCAGGGAGGGAGCAGGGCATGGCCATGATCCCTGGGCAGAACTGCACTGGCACCTACACCTCTGTAGGGGCAGAAGGAGGATAGTGAAAGGTCTCCACAGAGAGGCGCGTTGTCCCTGTAATGTCCCTGTGACCACCTGCCTCCCACGGTCTGAGGGATCAGAGGCACAGCTAGGGCCTGAGTTTTCTTTGGCTATTGAATTTGAAGTACTGGTCCCAGTCGTGCCTCTCATGAGGTTGCCTTTCTCCATCCACTCACTCATTGTTTAGTGAGCTCACAGCAGTTAATTCTTTCCTGGCCCAAATGATAGAAAAGGAACTGAAAGAGAGATGCAAAGAAGGCAGAGTTGTAAGGACCCTGCTGGAAGGTGCAAAATGAAAAGTGGTATCTGGATGGGCTTATACCTGAGACACTGTATTTGAATAGATTTATGTGATAGTCACCCCTCTGCTGAGTACTGCCCGATGCCCAAAGCCTTGCTGGCTGGCTTTCCAGCATAGAGCCAATAGTGACATGAAGTCTGAGTGCGTGTGAAGAGTTGGAGACAGCAGGCACTTCATTCCCTTCCATCTCCCTGCGGAGATGCCACTTAAGAAACTCTGCCTCAGTCACCTTACATGAGTTACAGCCCAAGGCAGAGGAGGGTCTGTGGCTGCGTGGTGACAGCAATAGAGAGCAGCCTCATCATATAACGTTACTCCCGCCCACACAGTAAGGAAAAGGCATTTGGATGCAATGCTGTTGCCTTGTAATACCTGCCATTGCAGTACAGAAATTGTTCGGTTTCCTAACTGCAATGTGCCTGTACCTGTGGCTTTCCCTATACCCACAAACAGGGGATCAGAAAGGACTTTGTGCATTCAGTATTGCAGACTATCCCACCACCTGTCTTTGTACCTCATCTTAAGGTGGTTCTTGGTAAATCAAAGTTGTTTGCTGTCTGCAAAATAAAGGAAAGCAAGGTAGGCAGTGAATGTAAATGCTGTACACTAGTCTGCTTAGGAAGAGACACTCAAACTGAGTCCTGCCTGCCCAAGATGCAAACCCTGCAATCCTTATCTTTGAAGGCATAGAGAATAACAAACTGTAGTGTGTACGTACAGATCCTGAGTTATTTGCGCAAGTCTGGCAGCACCACTTCAGCCAGCTTAACCAAATAGTCTACTCATTCTTAGTGCTTTCCCTCATTAAAGCATTTTACAAACCCCTCCTTAATTAAAGCTCACAGCAGTCCTGCAAGTTAGTAAAATGTCATTATTCCAATTTTACAGATGAAAAAATTGCAACAGAGAGGTGAAATACTGTGCTTGAGGCTGCAGGAGAGTTTTAGAGGCAGGATTAGCCATCAGGAGCTCTTGGCTCTGTGCAGCATAGCCAGCCTCCAAAGGTGCTGGACAGTCTCTCAGAGAGATGCTGAAAACACTGCTCCCCACTTAGGGATCCCTTGCAGCCTCTGTATGCTGGCACTAAGGTGGCAAAGGAGGCTGAACTTGGTGCTGACATCTCCTGTTATCCCACAGTTGCCTTCCAGAACTGGACTATGCCAGGTATGTGCCAAGGAGAAAGAGGAAATCAGTAACACCCAATCACGAATCAGCCTGACTAATCACTAATCAGCCTGACCTTGCTCAGGCTGTTGTGGAGTCTCAGAGAGCTGCCCTGCGAACAAAAAGGGGCCGCAAACAAGTTAGAGCAGCCTCTGAGGTTGGGCCAAGCCACAGCAGGATCTGTACTACCTTTGACCACTGCTGGATTCGGGGCCAGCTCAGGACTTAATCCCCAAACCATGCTGCCTCACTGAGCCAAAAGCATAATAATGGTGACCGACAAACGTACCAAAGATGGCTAGCAGGCTGGTGCAAGCACTGATCCAAATGGTGTGCCATTTGCAACCCATTTGGAGTGATGCAGGGTGCAAACTTCTACTCTGAGTCATGCAGCAGAGATACGAAGTTGGGTCTCCCATCTTTTGAACCACCACCCTAGCCAGAAGGCTCAGATGGGTGCAGCTGACACTCCTACACCTTCCACTTTCATGCAAATGTACAAAAAGTTTCATTTTGCCCAGTAAGAAAGGAAAACTTGATTTCTACATGTTAAAAAAAAAAAGCCGCACAAAGCAGGATCATTACCCACTGCTCAGATGAACATAAAACATTTGGGTCAAAAGACACCTCATGACATCTCTAGTCTTACCTCCTGGTCAAAGCCGGGTCAGCTCTGGGATCAGACCAGGTTGCTCAGGGTTTTTTGTGTCTTGAAAACCTTGAAGGATGGAGATTGCACAACAACCCTGGGCAACCTGCTCCGATGCCTAATTTTCCTCATGTGATTTGTTTTTCCTTATACCCAGTTGGAACCAGTTGCACTGTTGTCCTAGAAAGAGGTGTGTCATTTCACCTGGTTGCGGCCACCCGCTGTAATTTTTTCCTTTGTTTGAACCTCCGCTTAAAAAAAAATGAGGAAAAAAAAAAAAAAGACCAAAGAAACTTTTCAGTATGGATTTTAGCACCATAGCACTGTCAAGATCTCATGCTGCAGGCTTTTGATTACATCAGAAATGTGGTAAGAACATACCTTTTCTGTGGCAGAATTGGCAGCTTTTTAAAGACTCGAGTGTTACTTCATTTCCCCCCGTTGTTTTAATGAGACACTGCTTTCAGATCCCTGTAATGGAACACAGATCAGAGGTCTCTCAAGCTCTCAAGTTTATATCACGTCTTAATACCCTAAGGCATAGGTATCATGATTGTGATTTGCTGATGAAATTCACCTATTATATTCATGTTTCATCTCTAATATTAGTCACCTGTTACTTTCTGGAAATTCTGTTACAGAAACATAATACTCAAATTTTCTTGTGGAGTTTTTTCTCTATATACTTTCCTAACTTTGGGGCGGAGGAGGGGTTGCGTTGTGAGAAAAAAGTGTAGTGTGAGGTCTAAACTTCTCCTGAATTAGTCCTTAGTAATTATGCATACACCAAAGCCAGGAACTCAGTATGCCGTGCAAGTGAAGGAGGAATGTGGGTCTCATTTGGCTTTGACTGTTGTAACAAACTGCACCGTAATTCTGTGTTGGAATAACCCTAACATCAATCTGGTTATGCTTTTAACTGCATGTCACAATGCTGCGAGATACTCTGCTGTGTGTACTTTGTCCGGTGTGCAGGAGTTACGGTACCAGCTTGCCAGGAGGCAGTGTTGTGGTTGGGTCCCAGCCACCCACCATGCTGCTGAGCATGCACAAGAGCTGCAGCCACAGCGAACTGTGGGAGGACTGTGAGTGCTGCCACTTACCTGGGAGGTTAAATGCTGATGTTTGGGGAAGTGTCAAAGGGAGACAAAATCGCTTGTTTAGTCCACTGATATTTTCCTGTATCTGGTAAATAAGAGAAATGTGGCATGGACAGGAGTGGGAGGAGTTTGGTATAACTGATATGGAGGGGGCAAAAGTGAGGACAGGCTCTTCTGCCATTGGTATCTTCTTGGGACAGAGAGATGTTAATGAAAGCATCCTTCCCTTGAAATGAGGGGACACTGTGGGGACAGAGGGACACTGTGCTAAAGCTGTTGTAGTCTAGCATTCAGACACTGCTGTTTGCTCGTGTATCTTGAAGTCCATGGCCTCCAACACCTCAGACACTGCAAAAGAAAGAGTAGTATCAAGAGGCCACACTTAATAGCGAGCAGTGAAACCCCAGTGAATCATCCAAGACCTTGCTCTGCTTTCTTCTCCCTTTTGAGTTCCTCGCTGTCATTGCTATCTTTCCCCTCTCAGCTTTCATCTGATCTGCACTGCATCAGCAGGAGGAAAGCAACCACAGAGCAGCCAGCTCTTCCATGCCTGGAAGGGAGAAATGAAGTGAGGAAGCCTGACCAGACCAATGGACTGATGTCCCTGTGTGGCAAAGAGAGTCAGAGTCCTGACCAGTGGCTCAGTGGTTAACCCAGAGCAGCTGCCGTGACTGCCCTTATTCTGGAGAACTCTGATTTTTACAATTTACTCTGGAGAATTCTGGTTTTTACAATTTTCATTGTTCCTCCCCCCCCCCCCCCCCTCTCCTCTCCTACGACTTTTC
>NW_010419304.1:16212-19333 GCF_000710305.1 Buceros rhinoceros silvestris
CCCCCCTTTTTTTATGTTTGCACTGTTTCTTCACCTCAGTTAGTGTCAGAGAGACAAAGCCATGAGCTAGCTTAGGCGCTGCTTAGACCCTAAGTGCCACAGTGATGCTGCCGGAGGAACTGGCTGATTGGGGAGGTAAAACTGCACTGAGCTCCCTGCTGCAAAGGCAGGCCTGGGAGCGGTATCCAGCCAGCGAGTTGAAGCCTAACTCAGGTTTGCTCGTGCGGCCTGTGGTGGCAGCAGTGTAGACATATGGTCTGTCTTGCTGAAGGCCAGATAATGACAATTATTTATATTTCAGTCTTAAGCATGGGAGTGCACTCTTTTATTCTTCACCAAGATGAATAAGATGGAATAAGAAGCTCTTATTCTCATCCTCTTTCTTCCCCTCTCTCTCCCAAAAGAAACAAATTGCTTGGTTTCTAGTATATTTGTTTTGAACAATCATGTGGTTTCAATGTGAAAGTGACTGATATGAAAAACGTCTGTCAGTATCTCAGTAGGATGAAGTCTCTGCATTTGTAAATACAAGGTCGGTGTTTTCTGTTAGGAGTTTTGCAGGGAGACAGCCATGTAACCACTAGAATATTTTACCGAAAATACAAGAGCTCTTAGCTGCTTCTGTGCACACACCCCTTCAGACAAACTGGTCAAGGGGAGCCTATGTCCTGTTGAAAGCAGGCAATCACTGTCTTGGAATCGCATGCTGGTAAATGGGATGTACAATGCTATCATCTTGTTATCCTTCTAGAGTGAAATGAAATTAAGTACTGAGAAGACAGAAAAAATCAAGAGTATTCTGGAGTTCCCCCTAAACTTGGCTGGGAAGATCTGATTTGTGCTAGAAGCTTCAGCCCACTGTCCCCGGCATCTCACTGTGGAGCCCAAAATGCATGCAAAGCACATGAAGAACTTCACCAAAGCTCATAAAATGTGCCTCCCTCCCACCCCGGGCAGGGCAGCACACTGATTGGGACCCAAAAGTCTGCAGCCTTAAGAGATGGGAGCAGTGCACACAGCGGCTTGTGAGAAACATGCTGCCAGTGCTCCTGATGGCTCATGCTGCCTCTAAAGAAGAGTTGATGCTAATATTCCACCCTTCTGCATTGAGAATAGCTAGGAAGCGGCACCAAACACACTGATGGCTGTCACCCACAGGGGTGTGCAGGGCTTTCCCCAAACACAGCTCAAAATGAATTTTTGCTGTGATAATAGGCATTGTGCCTGAGGCCAGGTTTTGGCTGCTGAATGGGTCCTTGCGCTGTGAGCAGACTCCTTGAAGTCAGTGGGAGTCCACGCTGAGTAATGTGTTACCTACCACGAGTAAATGCATCACAACATGTTTCAAATAATATCCAACGGCCCAAATACAAAAAGCACATCTCCAGCTGCCTGCAACTGCGTTAGGAGGGAAGTTTCCTTGATTTCAATAGCATCGCCTGCAAGGATAGAATTGCCCACATCTGTAAGTCAGATCAGGGCCTTGAAGTGTATGTCTCTGGGAGCAAGGATTGCATATCTGCATTTTGTGAGCATCATTGGATATTCTGACTGTGCTGCAATCACAGTAATAGACCAAACCTCTTGAATCTGGAAGAAGGCTCACAAGCCTGCTTTCTTGCCCTGCCCTATTTTCTTAGGCCAAATACCTGCCATAGAAAAATACACAAAAGAAACAGCAAAACCCCATACCTTCTGCTTTGTGTACTGCTAGACTTGTTTCTGCTTCCAAAGTTTTTTTCCATAACCAATAACTAAGTGCTTTCTAAACCCACAAGATGTATATCGAAAGCAAGAAAATTATACAATAGCGTGTCCCTCCACAAAAATAAAGCAATTCTTTTTTCTGTAAGCAAACACATCAGCGTTAGAATCCTACCAATATTTTATTAAACGTATTATTTGTGTTCTGCATTATTTTCATATCAGTGGAGAAATAGTTAGGAAAGAAGGTTTATGTAACAAAGTGCTTGTAGCTGTAAATCTTTAGTGCTGGCGCATATAGGATGTATTAGTCTCTTTGGTTATTGAAGCTATAGATTCACTTCCTCAGTCTGAGGAAAGCATGTGTGTGGAGACAGTTATCAGCGAAAGTATCTATGACAAAACAACAGCTCCAATACTATACTAGTAGTTCCAAACATGAAGTTTGAGAAATGTGATTTTCTTTTATTCCCTGTCCCCAAATTGCCACCTATTTCATACCTATTCAAAGGTGGGAGGTATCAGCTGCCTTTGATCTTCAACAGCAAAACACAGAAGCAAATGACAAGATATAAAGGACATGTATAATTGATACTTAATGTTTTCCCAAATAGATGCCACCTGGAGAAGCAGAGGCCAGTAATGAACACGTGCTCTAGAAACCTCACCTTCCTGCAGCAGTGCATAATTTGCATTAATTATGTCTATAGTTTCTCTAAGCAAATGGGACATGCTGTAGTCGTATCGAGAGTTTTGCTTTGTCTGTCAGTGAATTGTGCTTTCTTTCTTTGAGCAGAGGGTGCTTTTATCAGGTGTTCAATAGCCATTTTTTTCAAGGCTGATTTCACAGCAAAGGTTCTCTATTTAAAATTTTTAGCATAGCACAGAGAGCATTCTGCAACCTGGAAGTAATTATATGGTTGAAGGTATTTAAAAGACATTTGAAATGCTGAGTTGTATTTTGATATGTAAGGTTTGCAAGTTGTGGTTAGTTACACTTACCAAAAATAGCTTTTCAAGAATGTTCAGTGAAATAGTTTGCTTCTATACAAGAATATAGACAGAGAGCAAACCAATGAAACTTCAGATTTAGTCAGGATCTTATTGCTTTAAAGTAATTAAAAATCTTCATATAATTGCAATGTGAACTGAGGAAGTGATTTTGCTTTGAATCTCTGTTAGCAGTCCTTTGAAATCTTTCCTTCTCCCCATGGATAATTGTGAAGTCCTGCAAGACAGCTGCCTTGTTATACTGGCAAGTGTCTTGCAACACCCTGTCTGCACTAGGCTACTGTGCAGAACTGCTTGGGACTTTCTGTCCTGAGGCAAAACAAGTGTAACAATCATTTATCTGCTTTGCTGTTAAGTTTTTTATTAAAAAAATTAAATATATGTATGTAAAATATATTTTATAATT
>NW_010419305.1:0-17026 GCF_000710305.1 Buceros rhinoceros silvestris
GGAGACCTTCTTAGTGTCGGGTCAGCCTCAAAGCTGGTGAAAAGGCAGCGATTTTAATCTCTCTCGCTGTCTCTTTCTAGTTGAAGTCTCCTAGGCGATCCCCCAAGACCAAACAAAACTGAGCTAACTTCAGGTGAAGTTCTCATGACACTGCTGCTGGTCTCACGTGGCCTCAGGTTTTTCGGTAACCGTGGGTACGGGGAGGAAAAAAAGCCTTGTAAACTGCTTGTGGAGCAGAGGCTTCGGAAGAACGCCATGACTCACTTATATTGCCTGCCTGACGTAGCAAAAAAGTGGAGAGGCAGTGCGTAGTTGACTTAGGATTGTTCTCCGGTTGTAAATCCAGGTTGTAAAGTTTACGCTTCGTGAAGGGCGACAGCTGGGAGATAGATAAAAGACTTCGTAATAAAAAAACCCCAGCAACTTGTTTCTTTTCTTTCTGCTATTAAAGTTTTGGCAGTGCTTATGTATATAGCCTTAATCGGTCGCTCTCACGCTTTGTTGAAAGCTAGACTGTTTCATAGCCTGAGGAATTCTTCGCTGTCGGCATTGCTGTGGCTGTTAGAGCGGGAGCATAAACAGTCAGAACCAAGGAATGTTCAATAAAACTAGATTTGATGTTCTTGTGCACTGAGGTCACCTGCAGTTGCATTGCATGCAACAGAAGTATTGTCATGCATGGAGGTGATAAATAATTAATGAAAAATTCCTTTAAGAAGGAAAAAAACAGTTGCAACTTTGAGGAATTTCCTTGCTCTTAAAAACTTAAACATTGCTGTCAGAGATAAGTGTTGAAGAGACATGGTGTATGATAAAGACTGAGATGTTAACTCCTTGAGAACTGAGCACTGCATGTAAACCACTCCTCATTCCTGTGAGGCAAGAAGGTAGTAAGCCTGTTTTGTAGATAGTTGTCTTACCCTTCCTTCTAAACAAGTGCATTGCCGAAATTGCATTACAAGTCACAGCAAACTTGGAAGAACATGGCTTGAGTCGTCTTTGTTTTACTCTAATGGGTTGGGATTCCTGTTAACTTTATTTAAATTTTACATTAAAATGGATTAAAAAGCCGTTTTTATTATAGATCTTAGAAATTGTAATCAAATATGACTCATTCTGTCTGTGTGGTTGAGTGATATGTAAAGTCCAAATCTGTTTTAAAGCTCTGGATGTTGTCAGAACATGCCCTCTTGCATGCCACGACCAGAACCTGGGGAATGTAAGACAGCCATGCTGGGACAGACCAAAACTCTGCCTGTCTGACAGAAGAACTGACCTGGGAGAGAGCCTAAAAGCAGGACTAATGTATGTTGGTACTTCCGTGAAGTTCTGACACTTGCAGTTCAGGGACTTCCTGAGTTTATTTTTTTTAATTCGGTGAGCTTCCGTGTAAACTTCTGGCCTCCACAGTGTGCTGTGGCAAGGAGTTACTTAGCAGTTCAGCTACCCCTTGCATCAATAGCTATGGCTTGGTGTTAACTTTGAACCTGGCTACAAAACTCTCTTTATCCGGTGCCCCTTAGTGCTTGTGTGGGGAGAGTTAATCAGTAAATAATACGTACCTGCCCTCTCATGACCTCTGCTGTGTTCTTCCAATCTCTCTTCTGGGATATTCCCACTTACGAGGTCATGGTTCCTATGAGATGTGGGACGTAAAGACTTTACAAATACCAATTTTATTTAGATGGTAATATGTTTAAGTTATCCATGAGGGTTATAAGTGTTGTGCAGACAAAATTGCTTATTTTTTCTCTCTAGTTTGTTATACTACTAATACTTTTGTAAGGCTATGTTTATTATGGTGATAATGTTACAATAATATTATGGTAATAAATTATTTATGGAAAGAAGTTAGTATTGGAGCATGTGATGCTTAGAATGTTTGATGCAGTTGTCGGATTTTGCACTTATTGGTGAGGTAGCTAAAATAAGGAGTGTAAATATCACTTGCTACATCCTTAAAACCAATCCTGCAAGGTGAATCAAGGAGTTAATGCATGTCTTTGACAGCTGATTACATCTCAAGTTTTCATTTAAAGCCCTTGATGAGTATACTTCAAAGCTTCCCACAGTTTCGCTGAACTGTGTAAAACCGTTGTAGCTTGTTATTGCATAATTTGCTCCAGCAAGCTGTAGCTGTTATATCCTTCTGCATTTGCTGGTTGCCCGTTTAAAGGATCTCTTTCTGTTAAATATCTTGCTTAAAAAAATACCAAGCCAAGTTAAATCAACTTCAGTACCCCGCATGGAAATTTATTTTTACTTCTTTTTGTACTCCTTTGTTTCAGAGTTGTCTGGCTTCTTGAGCTACTGGCTACTTGAGCTATTTGCTGGCTCTTCCAAGGCTGTTTGAATGCTTGCCATTTGTAAGCTTAGTTGAGAAGAGCATGCAATTAAACTAAGGACTGGCTACTGCTTGGGAAAATCATTGAGCAGAAGTGAAGGCAGACACTGGACGAATTCATTATGGGAATGTGCCTGAGCTATTTACCAAACATCATCGAAGTTGTTCTGGCTGATTACATTTCTGTCCTTTGTTTTGTGGGCTGCATTAATAAACATGAATTGTGGTAAAGCAGACACCTGCACCCTTGCTTGTACAGTCCATAGCATGTCTGTATGTGCTTTAGGGTAACGTTTGGGCTGGCTGGGCTATTGATTTAAAGAGCAATATAATGTGTGTGAAGGGGTGGGTGAGCATGGGGAAAACAGACTTATATTAGTTTTCTAATAAATGAATCCAAGTAAGAAGGCCTGAGAGCAGTATATATGTATATGCTACAGTAATTGTATCTAATGCTCCATGTTATGTCATACTTCTACACTTTGACTATCACAATAATTTGTTGCTTGTATTCAAGGGTTGGTTTTTAGGGGTGGTTTTCTGTTTGTTTTTACTTCTGACCCTTGCAATTTTAATTTAGTGAACAAAGAGGTTTATACGTATGCGTATGTATGCGGTTAGTATGTAGCTATCTCAAGACATCACTTCTTTAAATTGCAGGGATGTAAACTTTTCAAACCATGGTAATGTGAAGAAGAAAAAGTTGCTATAGCAACTGTATAAGAAAGTGTACGTTTTCACCAGCTTTTTAGTCAAAACAATACGTTTGAAACCTGGCTTATCCCAAGGGTTAGGTAGTTGATACATTGATTGATTTGGATGGGCAGTACATAGCTGGCTGTTAGAAAGTTCTGAAAAGGTCTAAAAGATAAACTGTCCGGGATTGTTTCTACTTGACTTTTACCCACACTTAGCAGAAGATTGAACTGAGATGTCAGATCAGCTAGTGAATAGCATTTGTGAAGTAAGCAAAAGAGTCTGTATAGCACTCAGTATGTCTGGATTCATGAACTCTTCGTGTGACTAAAAGCTTGTGGAAGAAATGCTTACAGTTAGGACCAGAGGAATATGTTTGGAATGTGTTTTCTCTCACTTACTGCCTGTCAGTGTCACAATGCTGAAGTGTATTGATGCGATCAGATCTAAGAACGGACTGTGTGTCAAACCTGGGTGTTCGGCAGGGCGTAGGTGCTGTTAGCCAGTCGTTTGGAATTACTGGGAGGAACTATTTTACCCAAATAAGGTGTTTGGGGGGGTGAGAGGTGTACGTATGATTTCTTAATTTTTTTTGTATAAGTAGGATGTGGAGAGCACATCCTAGAGGACAACTGATGCCTTGAAGTGCTACATGAAAGGGAATAGGAGACCAGGCTTCAGGAATTGGAGACAAATCTGTCTAGAAGGCAAGCTGTTGGCAAGATGGGAGGAATATTCTTCACTCCTTCACACTTAGCCCAGAGTGTTTCAGAGTTAAGAAACCAAAGCAATATGTGCGTATTTGTTCCGCCAGCTGCTGCAGAGTAATTACACTGCAAACTTGAGCAGAGCTGTAGATAATTTAACTACTCGTATAGAAAGAGAAGATGTCACAACAGTAATTATGTAGTGTTTTAAAGGATCAGTAGCAGTTCTGGGTGCCAGGACAGGAGTCCTGATGGTGTTCCAGGATTATGAAAGGCTGCAGTTGCTCAGGAGGACAGTACATCTAACCTGCAGCTCCTACTTGCCTGCCCTCTCTTTGAGGATCGCTCAGATTTAGACTGCAAGTGGGGCACTGACTGGGTTAACTAACCTGCTGGCAGCCCCTGCGGAGATAGTGTGAGTGTATGTTGCAAATACGAAGGATAGTGATCCCTGAGTGCAGTAAATACAATACATTTGCAAATGTCAGTTTTACTGTAAGTGCATCATGTGTATTGTCAAATGGTGGACTACACGGATAGCTTTATAGCTATTCAGATTTTGCATCTCTTGCTTAATGCAAAACTGATATATTATGCATTCTATATCAGTGACAAATTTATTATCAGCTCTATAGTTTCCAGAAGAATGCTAAGAAATTCTGTTTAAGTGAACACTCCAGAATTTTGGTCTGAGTGTATGGAAACAAGTTTTGTAGCCCCCCAACATCAGTAAATGTGCATTTATGACTGTGTAAAAATAAATTGAAAATATTTGTCTTAATATTGGCATGGAATATTAAAGTTCTGCAGTTTTTATAGTATGTCATTTCATTCTTGGGAAATGTATGCGAAGCAAACACTGGTGCACAAACTGCTGATGAAAAGCTTTTCATGCTTGACGTGTTCTAGAAGCCTAATTTAAGTTGCCGTTCTGCTGCTTCAAGCAGGGGGAAGGGATAGTAATCATGTGCAGGAGAAGATAAATAACTTTTAATTAAAAGCCTAAATTATTACAGGACTGAGTGTATTTAGGAAGAACAAACCACAACCTACCTGTAAACTCATAATCTTGTCTTTTTTTTTTTTTTTTTTTTTTTTTTTTTTTTTTTTTTTTTTTTTTTTTTTTTCTTTTTAATCAGTTACCAGTTGGGCCAAGACAACTGATGTCAATTTATCCAACCCCTTAAATGGTTTGAGCTTCATGGGAATTCTGGACACAAGAGCGAGTAGCAGTATCCAGGGCCTTCAAAACTTGAGCTCTAGGACCCCAAGATCTATCTCGTTGTCTGAGTATGGGCCTGGCCAGCTGTCCAGTGCTTTAGAAGATTGTCATAGCCTTAAATCCGTGGATTCTGGTATTCCAACGCTAGAAATAGGAAATCCAGAGCCTGTTCTCTGCAGTGTGTTAAATGTGAAGAGAAAGCAGTCGGAACCTGAAATCATGCCTGACAGGGCTTTTCAGAGCGCATGCACACTGCCGCCTTACCTGCCTCCGCATTCTCTGACTTCTGAACAGGACCATGCTGTGCGAAAATCCTCTACTTTCCCAAGAACTGGGTATGACACTGTCAAACTTTATAGTCCAACTTCAAAAACTCTGAATCGAAGCGATGATATCTCTGTCTGTAGTGTTTCTAGTCTTAGCACAGAACTGTCAACAACTCTATCAGTTAGCAATGAAGACATCTTGGACTTCGTGGTCACAAGCAGTTCAAGTGCAATTGTGAATCTTAAGACTGATGAGGCGCACTTCTCGGATGTTACCCTGAATTCCACTAAAGAGACCAATGATCAGAGACAGCAGGACTGTTGTCAAGAGATAGACGTGGACAGTAAACGAAAAATATTGGGACCTTTTACAAACTTCTTTGCCAGGTAATGTTTCTGCAAAATATGTTTGTATTTTAATGGTGAGAGTAAGAAAGATCATAGGAGAAAGATCTTGAGTGATAATCTACTTTGAAAGAGGTAATAGCTTGCAATTTCGTTTGAAATTGGTATTAACAATATGTTTTTCCTGTTCCAAGTAAGTAGGCAAATATTACTAGAGACTAAGTCTCTGAATCCTGCTGTGTATTATCTTTATGATATTGTGGTAGCATCTTAAATCTTCTTGAAAGATTCCTTCTGCATTACAGTAAAATGAGTTCTGAAGAAGTCTTTTTCTCTCAATGACGGTATTTGGAGATACATGACTTCTAAATGTGGCCCTTTTATGAACGATAAGGTGTTCTAAATGCTGTACCCAGTGAAAGTGGTGGATGAGGAAAAGGACTAGTCTGCTTCTGGGGATTTGGATTGTTTGTTAGTGTGGGTTTTTTTTTTTTAATTTTATTTAAGACCTTCATAATGTCTCTTATTTTTAGGCTATGAAGTCTGAAGTCTATATCTTGAAGAAGTGGTACTAGAAGTAAACTTTAGACATCGAGCAGAGTTGGCTATATCTAACCTGTTTTGAACATGTGGTTGCTTTTATCTTTTTTCCCCACAAGTAATTTTTTTTTTTTTAAATGAGATGAAGAGGCTGGTAAAGTAGAGAATTGTCAAACTTTGCTCTTTGCAAAGCTGCCCTGTTTTCAAAGCTTAAGAGAATCAGTTTCTTTAGATGTAAACTGGCTGAAGCCTCCATTGATTTTTATTCTTAGGTTAAAGTAGGGTACTGTGCAGCAGAACTCCAGTCATCAGTCATGTTTGAGGTGCTTACGCTTTTGTGGACCTCTGTCTGTTTGTTGCCATGGAACCAGACTTTAATTCTGAAGCAGGAGGCTTCTTATCACTTCAAAGCATGGACTTTATTACCCATTCTGGTAGCACAACTGCTAACTCAAACAAATGCTGTCCTTCAGCCTGGAGGGAGTGCAGTGGAACAGGTGCATTTAGACCCTGCTCAAAATAGGGTGTTTAACCACTTCTCAGCTTTTCTCATCCAACAAAATAGAGCCATCTGTGCAAATTCTGTTCTGGTATAGTCTCTGGTGGTTTTGCCAGTGTTACAGAAACAGTGATACTCACTTAACTGAGTTTTTTAACCTGAATCTTTTCAGGTACATTGAATTCCAGAGATCAAAGGGCTGTCCTTCCTACCCTTCAAATGGGGAACAGGTAATCTTGGTCACCATGTGATGTCATCATGAGAATGTCAGGATTAAGTTCAAATGAGGTGATTGGCTTTGAAGTTCCAGGTGTTCTGCCTGTAAGGTGGCTTTTAATATCCTTCCCTTTTAACATCCATTTTCTGCTCTGTTTTGAAAACAAGAGGTGCTCACTTTTTTTCTGTACTTGCACACCCATATTTTATGCATCTGTTCTCTTTTGTCATGTGACTCATGGTGAGTTTCACAGGTCTTCAATGAGCAGGAAGCTTCTGAGGGTCTTTCTGTGCCACAGGAAATGATGTCTATGCTGTCAACATTGTTAAGGATCAAAACATGCTGTTGCTAGTTTTTGTTGGTATTAGCAATCTGCTGTCCATGGATGCAGTTTTAATTGCTTCCTCTGATGATCCCATACTGTCCCTGTTCCCTGGAGTTTCTGTGGGCTCCTTGGATTCCCAGGGCTCAAACAAGTACTTCAGTGAAAGAAGTTTGGCCCTGCAGTGGTTTTGGTGAAAGTATCTGACTTCTAGGGACCTTCCTACCTAGCTCACCCTGTGCTGTGTGCCAGGGTTTTTGAGTACAGTGGTAGCTGAGGAGAAGGCATTTGGAATAGTATCTTTGAAGACCAGTTTGCTAGCAGAGAAGGGAGCTTCTTAAAGTAGCCCGTAAAAGAGCTGCAGTGGTAAGTACAAACCAAGTCACAGAGAGGAATGTGTACTTAGCACTTCACTCTGTGCTGAAAGGAGTGTCACTTGAGATTCTCAGTTTTGCAGGTTATGTGTGTAAACCTTCCCTTTTGAAAACCAAGGATGAACTACGTCAGGAGAAAGCCAAATCGCTTTGGCTTTGGTCAGTGGCTGGCACACTTGTGTACTGCATGGAAGAACGAGCGCCAGGATGGTTCCTTTCCACCCTTCCAGCAGCCTCATGGTTGTGGGGTAAGGCTGCATTGCCTTAATGTGTGGGTTTAGCTCTTTGAGGCCTTCTCTGAGAATTTGAACCACTGAGAGTGAAGACAAATTGGCTTATGTTTTGCTCAAGGTCTTGATGTGGTAAAAGGAGAAACCTTGCTTCTTCAGACAGAAGCTGTGCCTGTATTGAACCCTGTCTGTCATCTGAGAATGTGCAAGTTTCTCTGAACTTGTCAAGACAGTTTGCTCTGGATATGTCAGTTGAGATTTGCAGCTGCCTGTAGAGATAATACTGTCAGAAGTGAGATGCCTCCAGTGCTTGGTCACATGCACCTAAGCTGCCTATGTGTCCATAAAGGGTAATAGTATCAAGGAACTGCTTAGAGAAGCACCTGCTTTGGAATATTAAATTATTTCTTAGCATTAGATGTGTTTTTCCTCGTGAGACTGTACGCATGCGTGCGCGTGCACTGTGCATGACCCTGTGTGTTCCGTATCAGTTGTGACATGCTGTGCTATGAAGTGTTGGAGTTGTCTTTGGACTGCAGTTGAAAACTGAGTTGTAGAGGAGATGGAAGAAAGGAGAACCTTGTTGGTTCATTGCATATCAATCCCAGCACCTTCAAGGGCACTTGGGAATGGAGTACTCCTGCCCTGCCTTCTTGAATGCTATGGTAAAAAAAGTTTCCTAGACTGCTCTGCTGGCTCAGTTGCTATCTCCAGCAGTTGGCGACTCCTGAAAGGTCTGGTTGTTTCCTCGGGCTGTTACATGCCTCTTTGGGAGTGGCAGGAAGATCCAAAGTGAGGAAAAGAGGCTGTTTTCCTGCTTGCTTATGTATAGCTTTCTTCTTGAAAGAACTTAAAGCTCACAGGTACAGTGTTAGGTGGAGTACTAGTGCTCTCATTAGGCTCCAGGTTAGCACATGAAAATGGATTATTGCTGCTGAAACCAGCTGTGACACAGACTGCCGACAAAGAAATGGACATGTTGATTGTTTTCAAGTGTCACGTATCCTTGGATCAGCTCTGAAAGGCTGGAGATCTTTCACTAAAGCATGATTGTGAATTAATTTCCTTCATTTGTCTATATGCAGGAACTTGAGAAATAGTGTGAGCAAATAATTGTCTGGGAGACAACAGCTGGTGGTTTGTCTGTCCCTTTGCCCTAGTGACAGAGTAGTGTAGGTTAATGGACTTGGCTTCTGTATAGTACTTCTGAAACACAGAGTTTTTAAATGCTGAGGTTTTAAACAGCTTTGCTGAATCGGGATCGTTGTGACCTTACCGTAGAAGTTATGCTCTTTATTTATAGTTTTCATTTATTGTTTTGAAGACTCTGGATGAGGCTTTTTATGATTACATGCAGAATGACCATAAAAAGGACCAGGACTATGTTCAGTTAAATAAGCCATGCAGTTCCCTTCCTTTTTAATGGACTACAAGAATTGTAGGTCTTTACTTAGTCCACTGCTGCAGATATTGTCTTGTTTTACCAGGAATCTGGATCCTCTTTTTTTCAGGCTACTTTGAGAAGTTTTTGATCCAAATGTTCCAAGTAACAGGATCTCAGGAAACCGCTACAGAGAATAGGGACTATGCATGAAATCAGGGGGTTGAAGAAGAACATTACATTATATTGTTTCCGAGAGAAAGCTTCTGAAGCAGGATTGGCATCCTATGCCATACACAGGAGCACAAATGTAGTCCAAACTGTGGCTTTACTTGTAGTCTGCGAAGAAAAAGGGCTTATGTTTTGAAATAACAGCTACTGATTTTAGCATTAAGTCTGAAATCATGTGAATTTGATATGTTTATATCACAAATACGCGCACATATGTTTTGAGGTGACTGCTCACACATAATTTGGAGTTGTGAATTTAGGAATTAGGTTCATCGATAGCATAGGTAAGTCACCTGTATTAATAGGATCTTTTCATAATGCTGTTCTTTCCTTTTAATGAGAGGACAGCTTATCGTGCCTCTCTAATTTTGGTGCTAAAAAGAAGGTAGAATAGCATTATAGTGTTGATTTCCCACTTGCATCTTTCCAGAAAGGGAACTCACTGACAGTAGAAGAGAACAGAAAGAATTAAAATAATTATGATTGAGTAATCTGAGATATTAAACTTTATATATGATGTTGTCTCCTCTGCTGTGCATGTTTTATATTAAGTGAAGCCTATTACAGCATAGGCTGTTTAGGAGGAGACAGGCTGAGAACAGGACTGAAGTGTGTAGGAGGAAGGACAGAAGGAGCCAGATGCTTTGTGGGAGAGCGTATGAGTACACTGCTTTAACTACGAATGGATAAAAACTAGCTGAGCTGCAGGTGGAATTGCCCAGAAGCTGGGAGGATGGACCCCAGAAACCCAGCCTCTGAAGAGGGAGCCTGTGTGGACACCGAGCATGGGCTACTTCACTGCCCTGTGGATGGACTGGGCTCCCTAGTGCTGTTGTTGTTTGACACCCTGGGATTCACTCTTCTGCTGGAGAGAAAAGAGAAATTTGGTGATAGTTTCATCCCTCCACGCTACTTTATCTGGGTGCATTTTGAGTTGCCCATTGTCAATAATGGGTTGGAGAGAGAGGAAAGCAAACAAGCTTGTGTTTCAGTGGTGTGGGAAGCAGCACAGGCACTGCATTAACAGGTAGATGATGGTAAAAACAGTATTTCAGCAGCTCATGAGATGTTCAGGTATACTTATCTGATGGGTGCTTCATTCTTCACTATATGTTTTTGGATAGTACTTATTTGAAAGCCACTTTCTGTCGACTTGAAATAAAAGACTAGTGGTGTCCCCTCATCTATATTTACTACCACGTCTCTGTGTGGAACAAAAGAAAAGTTGCAGAATTTTTCTGAAATAAACATTCTCTCTCAAAGCAAATCTTCCATAGGTGCACAGTTGGAGTTCTATAAAGGTAACAACCTTCTCTTTTGATAAAGGTTTAAAATGGTTGAAAACTGTACAGTTTTCAGAATTCCTGTTCTCTAATTCAGTGCATGAGGTTGTGGACTTTGTCATGTGGCCTCTTCTCCACTAGGTGTTGAACCGAAACCATCCAGTTAATTTGAATCCCTGTTTTCCCTCTATACGTACAAAAATGTAACTTGTGTTTAGAATTACCGTTCTGTTAGTTATTCCTTAAATGTTGCACTAAATTTTAATTGAGCTGTGGCTCTTTAGAATAAATGCAAGTTGCTTTTGCAGATAAAAATCTGCTTTATTTAAAGTCCTGTTTGTGCGAACTGTTCTCAGTTACTCAACAGCAAAACTAAGAGACTTGTTGAAGTTAGTTGCTCATTATGGAACCTAAATGACAATCTGCTCAGCAGTACTTTGAGGTTTTGGATTTTTTTTTTATAATGGTACAAAATTATGCAGTGAGGACTTAATGTGGTCCAGTTATTTACAATAAAGTCAAATGTGTTTGTTTCTTTTCTAGTGGCTGTTGGGAAGCATTACAAAAGTCTCACAGAAGCTCGTGAACGAGATTTGTAGCACAGATGGGTGTTGTATGTTGCTTGCAGTGTTCAACTATATTGCTTTTTCCTTCATGTCCTGTGTGAAGCTGCCTTTTGGAACGCTTGGGGTGGTTCAGTTCTATGCATTCTATCTACAGGCTCACTTTTGAATAGAAAGAGTAAGAATTACCTATGTTTCAATAGAGGAAGACTTCAAGAACTGATTCAGATGAATGAGATTAAGGTCTGTTTTCATTCTAATTCATTGTCTGTATGAAGGTTTAGTGAATTAGTGGGACAGATGGTCTTTGTATCTTCAATTAACTCGTAAGAACTTCACTGACATTTCCCTTTGTTAAAAGGAACTGTGAGTGGATGGGCGCTGGGGAAGAGGGACAATATCAGTCTGATCGCTGCCATATGACACAGTATCTCTCTGTCTAATCAAAATACCATTTAATGTTCAACTGACTTTTTGCTCCCTTCCGTCCTTATCAGCAATAGCAACTGTTGCAAGTTACTGCAAGTACAGAAGTGATAAAAAATGAAAAATTTCTCTGACTCTAAAATTAGAGTATTTAATTCAGGGTCGACATTGTGAGGGAATGTTATGTGTGCTTAGATTCTGAAAAATGTAGTGAGCAAGGTGAAATTAGATGGAATAAATATCAATTCTTGCTCCTTTATTTTTTTTTTTTAATACTGTCTCTCTTGTGTTACGTAATCAGTGGGGAAGTTTGACTCAATGCTAACTTTTGCTTTTAAACATCTTTCTTACTAGTTTATGGAGAGAGCGCGTTTTTTGGAGCAGGAATACGTGGGGTTTTATGCCTTGCTCTGGATATTCAGAGTTCTGTGTGGTAATGGTACTTCAGGTCAATGAAGAAATCTGCTTTCAGTCTCCAGGAATGGAGTTTTGGGTTATTCTGACAACGTTAGGATACCTGGGAATTTTGCCAGATAGATAAGAACCATTATGTATAGCTGGTTAACTCTTAATAGTTTGAGCTCGGACACAAATGTTGCTTTCGTATGAGTGTCCTGACTTGCTGACACTCCTGTTTCTGAGAATTCTGCAGCATTTGCGTGGTAGGCTAGTGCTGCACATCATCCAAGTGCCAAATAGTTATTGGTTTGCTACAACCAGTCCTAACTGCTAAACATGCAGGATTGCTGTCTGATGTCTGACAGTTTGGTGCAGGCAGTTCTGCTGTGTTCTCCTCTGAAATGAGGGCTGCCTGCTAAGAAAAAAGGGTAAATGCAGAACATTGTAGTCTTGATACATAGTTTATCAAACCCTGCTTTTTTTCTCAGAAATCTAAGGAGAGGTTTCCAGGTTACCCTATTGCAAGCTATCAGGTATCTAGATACATACAAGACTGCAAACTTGTATTGTATTACTGCCTCCCTCAGCTGTGGAAATCTTTTTTCAGACCTGCGGGTATCTGTTACGCTGTAAAGTGTTGTTATTCTTGGTTCTTACTGAACATGCTGGAATGTCAGTGGTTGGAAAACTTTATTTATAAAATGTGATAAGTATTTATAAAGCATGATTTGTTGTTAATGTCTTTCATAGGTAGGTCTTCTAGGCTGTCTGGCTCTACTTCTGTTGGATTTGTTTATCCATAAACCAAATGTTGTTCTTCCTTTGGTTGTTCTGACCTTTGGCAGTCGCTGAGATAGAATTCTGCAAACCTTGCTTTTGTATGTGATTTTGAAATCTTACTCAAAGCATAACTTGTTTATGAAGGTTCTTCACCATAGCCAAAATGCTTGGGACTTTTTTGGTGATGTTTAGTTCTATTGTGGGGTTTTGGGTTTTTTTGTAATAGAAGTGTAAGTGGACTAAGAGGTGATCTGGGGTTGGGAAGGGGAAATGTAAGAACTGGCAATCGCTACACCTAGTGAATTATTTCTGGAAACTGGTGTTATCTGGCCATGGGTACCATCTGTTTGGCTTTTAACTGTGGAGAATGTAGATTTAGGGCTTTTCAGATTTTGGTAGGTCTTTTGACAAGAATTTCTTCCCAAGTCCCTAGACATCGTGATTTATCTGTCAGTCTTGTTCTTCCACTACTCAGGTAACCAAAATTCTTGTGATAGAATACATTAATGACTTTTAAGATTTTATTTTCTGTGCCTCTGGAAATTAAGTGGCCAGCATGCAAATTTGGAACATCTAGAGGTGAGAATCTTTTTTTCTGTTTATTGAGGGGAAGTTGTGAAGGCTATGGTTAGTACATAGTATAAAAAGTCACTGAAAGATTTAAAAAAACCAGTGCTGGTATACCTTTTGCCTAAATCCCATGATAGTGTGAGAATGTTTCCTAGGTAGTGTTAATTGAATTTGTAGCATGCCAGGTAAGGTGGCTAGACACTTCCATTCGCAATGCAGCAAATATTTAATAAAACTTACCTTAATTCTTTGCTTAATAGGTGCCGTACATTACTTAAAATGTCTTGTTTCAGTGTAGGTTTCCGGATGCCTTCTGGAATAATGTGTGTGGAGATATCTCTTACACTAGACATGGGTTTGCCTAGTTCTTGTGATTAATACCTGCCTACTGTCAAATTCTTCAGATAAAGTCTGTTACACTCTCCAGGCTGAGGCACTCAAGACCTTATTGCTCTCTCCTCAGGTACCTCAGAGTTATCAGGAAGTTTCAGGAACTTCCTCCAGAAGCAGCTGAATTTGACTTGCCTCTTTCTTTCCTCCCTCTTAAGAATTCATGTGATTCTGATACTCATTTGAAGTTGTTTTTCAAGATAATTTTGTTCTACAAAATCTGAACGTTTTGAATTTTCTTTTCTCTCCTTATTTTTCATCTGTTCTACTCATGAGACTGGAAAGTCCTTCCAACTCTTAATTTGCATGAGTGGTGCAGTTGTTTTGTCTTCTGAAAATAACCTTCTTTAGTGAAAGACTAATTAAAATTTGGATGTGAGCATGCGTCTTGAGAGCAGGAAGTGTGCGTATTTTTAACACTTGTAACAAAAATGTACTAGCAATTGCATTGAGTAAATGCAGACTGAATATCGCATCAGTCTGCGCATGAGTTGGGTCAGTTGCTGGTTAATTCTCATGTGTGTTTCATTACAGCAACTGTCCTTTTAAGTATAAGGAACCTGTTTATTTGAAATATAATCTATATGCTAGGTCATTCTTAAAAGCAGTCTACCACAGAGCAGCATGTGCCATCTCACTTTGTGTTTGTTCACAACTGTCATTCCATGCTGCATACTAGTAGTTCATGTACTGTGGAACTTCATCTAAGGAACCATGTCAAAATAGTAACAGCAAAATAGTTAAAAATTATCATTTTCAGATTTGCCGAAGAACCCAAATATTCTGATAATGGAAGCTCCTAAGTCATAACCCTTGTATTCTTTTACTTCAGGCTACTAGTATGTCTTGGGAGTTTTGGGGAAAAAAAAAAAATACTGAGCATTGCCCGGAAGTCCCAGGTGTAGGGGAGGGGTGTGTAGCAACAGCCCTCAGTGGGTGTATGTGTGTCTGCCTCACTTAACTCCACCCTCTGATAGCTACTGTGTTGGAGCCCATCCTTTTTTCCTGTTATTTGAGTGATATGTGCCAAAGAAGTAGTTCCTTGGCTCCAGTGGTACTGAATTTCAGAGGTATTTCAAGGGGCACAGTATTGAGCCTGCCTGGCTAGAGAAGTCTTTGAGACTTTTCAGGGAGGAGGTTTACAAATGACTTTAAGATCTGGAGTAAATGACACTACCGTTTCTGCTCCTTTTAGTGGATAGGTTTGTATACTGAATGGGGGAAGTGGTGGGGTGGGATGACCTCTTGAGAGATGACTTCATGTAAGTGGCTGGTCTTGTTTGGGACAAATCTCAGTTGAAATGTGGAAATGGGAGTTCCTGAGGTAACAGGAACCAACAGAGAAACACTTTAAAAGAATTAAGGGGAGTTCCCCATAAGGTGATGTGACCAATAGCCCAGCTGAAGTGCCTCTACAAAAATGAATGCAGCACAGGCAACAAACAGGAGGAGTTGGAAGCCACCGGCTCTCCTAGAAAGCTACAACCTGGTTGCTGTACTGAAACCTAATGGGATGAACCCCATGACTGGAGTTGGCTATCGATGGCTACAGGCTGTTCAGAAAGGACATGTGAGGAAGGAGGGGTGGAAGTGTTGCTCTCTATGTCAAGAAGTGGATAGAGTGGCAAGAGCTGTCCCTGAAGAATAGCTGTGAGCTGTTCAAAAGGTTATGGATACGAATTAGTGACTGAGGCAACAAAGGGAACCTCGTGGTTTGTGTTTACTACAGGCCATCAGATCAAGAGGAGCCTATTGACAAAGCCTTCTTACTCCGGTTACAGACGGCTTTGCACTCACAGGCTCTCATCCTTCTGGGGGACTTCAACCACCCCAACATCTGCTGGAAAAGTAGCGTAGCGAGTGGTAGGCAATCTGGGAGACTCCTGGAATGTATTGAGGATAACTTCTTTACCTAGGTAGTATACAGCCCCACCAGAAAGGATACAATACTGGACCTGATGGTTGACGATGCAAGTGACCTCATTGGTGGTGTGGAGATTGGAGGCAACCTGGGCTGTATGGATTGCACTCTGGTGGAGTTCACAGTCCTGAGGGATATGGGTCAGGTGAAGAGTGAAATCAGGACCCTGAATTTTAGGAACAAGTGTGAGAAATCAGGCAAGGAAGTGAAGAGACCAGCATGGTTGATTTGAGACCTGCTGGTCAAACCAAAGGGCAAGAAGGAACTGCACAGGCAGTGGAAGCCGAGACAGGTATCCGGGGAAGAGTGTAGGGACACTGCCCAGTTGTGTAGAGATGAGGTCAGGAAGGCCAAGGTGCGGCTGGAGCTGAACTTGGCAAGGGATGCCAGGAATAATCAGAAGGGCTACTACAGGTATGTCAACCAGAAAAGGAGGGTTAGAGAGCTTAGCCCTGCTTATGAGCAAGACTGACAAGCTGGTAACAACAGAGAAGAAGGCTGAGGTACTCAACTTTTTTGCCTCAATCTTCATTTGCAACCTCTTTTCTCACACATTCTGAGTTGATGGACGTGGCTATAGTTGTACGGACTTCTTGTCTTTTCTAAAAAGAGAGTTGGATTGAACTAGATCAGCTTTCTGTTTTGGTTGTGATGCAGGACTCTAAAAGCATTAGCCTGAAAAAGCTGTAATAGATGCTATATGGACAGGATTAGTTTGAATACTTGTTATTGATGTGATTCTATTATTTTTTATTTTTATATTTTAATTTGATTGAGACTTCAGCCTGACAATGACAGCACACAAGGCTACATAAATACTGTCAATATATGAATGTGCAGTGTACATATGTATATGTAAATGTATGGCAACTATTCAGTAACTTTATCTTAGTGTTTATAGATCCAGAGTGAAGTGGTTCTTAAGATGGTGGTTCTTAAAATAAGGTTTTCCTGATGCTCGTGAACTTATCTCTTCCCCACAGAAAAGGCATCTGGGCAGATCAGTATGCAGTAACGCTACAGTATGTGTGTGTTCAAGCAGAAGATTGCGTTGGTCCCTCTCCTGTATCACAGGATGCTATTTGTATGTATGTAAACATTAACTCTGGAGTTAGGATTAAATTATCTTCAGGCAGGTAGTTCTTCTCCACAGCTCCATTAAAATAACAAGGTTAAGCAGCTGGTTGGTGCCAAATACTGTTTTTAGGGGATTGTGCAAAAGTAATTTTCTATTTGAAATGTGATCTCAATTTAGCTTCTGTGCTTGGCTTTTCCTGAAATAATCAGCTGCAGACACTTAAAGCAGTCAACCTGTTGGGC
>NW_010419305.1:17117-26073 GCF_000710305.1 Buceros rhinoceros silvestris
CAGGAATGCAAATATAACCCCTAATGCTTTAATGGCTCTGCACTAATAATACTGCAGACTTGAGGGATCATGTCAGATACTCTTGTTAATATGCTGTTGTAAATCAGCATGATGTGCTCTAATGGCTGTGAAGAAGACAAGGAGACTGCGATAATGATCAGCATGTGATCTCTTCTTTCCAGGCATGTCAATCCTTTTTATGTTCAAGATCTCAAATTAATTTTTATATCTTAAAACACTTGTAATTAAACTTTGAGATCTTTTACCCTATGATTTCTGAGCTCATCTTTGAGTTAAGATCTGTTGATGGGTTGGTTTTTTGTTTGTTGGTGTTTTTTTTCCAAATAGTGAATTTTTGCTACTTGTTAACCCATGTTTTCCATTAGGTAAGATCTCTTTAAGTTACCTTCAGAGTGGAATTTTTTTTTGGTGAATTATGTTTCTCAGAAGTGAGACTGCATAGTACTTTTTTTTTTTTTTAAATCCTAGGGAGCTGTGTAAGCACAGAAGGAAAGGAATTCCTTTTTGTGCTGTGGCAGCAGAAAAATGAAAGCTTTTGCTATGAATTATGTGCTCTCATGTACCTGTGGCAGAAATCATTACTTCCTTGTAAAGTAGTTGCATATTTTAAAGGTCTACTTCGAGTCCATACATCTCAAGTTATGGCTTTATCCAGGATCCTGTGTTGGTGTCCTTATGTATTGCAAGGCTCTGCAGAAATTGGGCCATTTAGTATAACATTTCATAGTATTTTTTTCCCTTATGTTTTCTAAAATGAGGTGCAAAGGGAGCAGTATCTCTTCGGCTCCTTCCATGCCAGCCCAGCTGTCTGTGGTTTACCTTTGGCTTGTTCCAAGGGGCAGATAAGGATTTAACAATGCTGTGTGTCCTCGGTCAAACCAAGAACAGGTTGTTGTTCATGGTTCTACATCTGATTATGCCAGCTCGTGGCTTCTGATAACATTATGCCTTTTGGGAGTTTTGAGCCTTTTTGGAATGCATAAAGAGTGTGAACATCAGCAAAACACTAAGACTTAGGCACAGACAGCAGGGAAAAAGAGGAAGAGGAATATAAAAAAAAAAGTGAACTGGAAATTCCTGATACAGTACAAAGAGAGGGGGAGATGCCTGGTGCCCTAAAACATAAGTGGAAATGGAGGGAGAAGAGTGAGATGAGCAAGTGCCGTGCCTTCTGTTAGATAAGCTGTAGAACTGATTACTTATTATGATGCTCCCTCTAAAGATAGGATTGCAGAATTGAATTGAAAATAAGTATGTGAGATTGACTTTTCAGGCTTAGTTTATCTTAGCTGGCACTTGCAGCAGAGAGCTATTGTATTTTATCATTCCAATTCATCTTTATTTTGGTCTGAGGATAAAAACCTACTGCTGCTCTTAAAATCCCTCAGAGGAGATTAGGGGGATTGTTGCTTGTATATACCTATGCTAGCAACCTGTAATGTGGATAGATGGGGAGAGAAAATTGCCTGTTAGTCCTTTAATTTTCATGATAATGTAGCTCTAATGAATTGCTGTTGAAGGCTTTTACTTGCAAAAGAGGATTTGGATGTGCACAGCTGTCCCTCAGGTGTCCCCCCTTATGGGGCTCTTTCAGGTGTCCCTGATACTAGAAGTTCTTGTTTTCTCTGAATACAGTAAGTTGTCTGGAATTTAGTTTGCTTGCTTCTGAAGTAAAAACAACTGGAAAGTAAACCTCATGCAAGAACAGTCAGTCTGTGTTGCATTGTGTATCCTATTTACCTGCAGTGTTTTTGATGACGTAATTCCTGTCATGTTTTCCTTTTATTCTTAGATACATTTTAACACTTGCTTGATATTTTTCCATTTTAAATTAACTAAACATATGAAAAAAAATCTTGTCTGTCTCTATTTTTTATTTCCTTGGTAGCTGTCTCAGTCTTATAAATCCATCATCTCAGGCTGTCTTACATACCTGTTGTGAACTTGGACAGGGGTGAGAAGACAGTTACGTGCAGAAGCCCTTCAGGGTACTAAATGCTCAAGCAGAATAGATTCTTGTATTGCCAAGTGGAAGGAATTGCTGGTGAAAAGAAAGCAAATTCAACTGTGATACCATTCTTGGACATTGTTTTTATGATGGTCTCTTCTTCCCAGTGCTAGCAGTTGTAGTGTTAGCGGTGTAGTCAGAATTGTTGATTAATGATCTAGTTAGCTTATAAATTCCAAAGTAGCGTTACCGATGTAATGAAGAGCTACAGGAGAGCTTCATAATGCTGAAATGGAGTAGGTTAGTGACAGAGACAAAACAAATCTTTGGGTTTGATCCAGTAACTTACCTGTAGATTTATAATTTCATGCTTTGAAAAAGAGTGGAAAGAGGAAAAAAATGGCAGTGTGTTTCTACATTTTCCATACTGTTGTTCTTTACTGCTTTTCCCTATAATTATTTTCTTTGTTTTCTGTGAGGTGTATAGGGGAAAGCTGAAAGGGATTTGTAGCAGTACAGTTACTGCTTAGCTTTGACATCAGTTATTATTGACTTGTGTGATTTCTGTATCTAAACACTTTGTTCTTATCTTCTAATATGATAATCTGTGCCTAGTTTGGGTTTCAAGGTAACTGTGCCCTTGTGATATAGAAGCACGTGATCATGAGTGTAAATACATACATATTTAAGGATAGCAGTGCATCCCGTTAACCTTACAATGCATTCCAGCACACTGATGTTTGTACCTTGACGTTTTTTTCTTGTACTAAACATTTCTCCTCTATTCCATGCAATATTATCTCTGTTGGTTTATCTATGATATTGTTCAGGTTAGCTGATCCAAAGTGGACAGGAAAGACAACTCTTCAGTGTTCAGGTCATTCTTACTGCAGATGTGTGTTCAGCTCTTTCAGAACATGAAGCTTATTATAGTCTTACTTCCTAAATTGCCACACTTTATAAGAAACAGTTTGTACTTGGTGGGTCAGCCCACTGGGCATTAAGGTAGTAACTGTAAGGAAAATTAGTAATGCCAGACTGGAAGCATCTGTGGTGTGAAGGTGCTATAGCTGCCTGCTGATCGAAATAGCAAAAACACTTTTGTCTCAGTGGAATTGTTTTTGGGTTTTGTTTGGTTTTGTAAATGAGGAAGTGAAAGCCTATAGTCAAGTTCACAGAAAAACCTACCACAAGGTGTGGAAATAACTGAGCTAACCTGGACATGTTTGCTGAACTAGACAGTAGGGCAGAAGAAAACCCACTACTTTAATAGTCCAGACATGCTGTGGGTGTAGAATATCTGTGGTGCTCCTGGAGGAGGTGAGTGCTACCAAAAGCATGAAGACTGATCTGTACCATATGTGCAGATCTGGAAAAATATAGTTGTGGTGAGGAGACCACAGAGACAAGTCTGGCATATTCCTTTATGATTGAAAACTAGCAATGTCAATAAAAATAATTCGATTTCCAGTAGCTTTGTGTTTAACTTTATGACTGTTACTACAGTGTTGAGGCTGGGTAGTTTGAGATGTTTCAGACAGACTTCAGAATTAATGTGTTTGGATAGCTGCTTTTAAGGTTATTTAGGAAAAATTATCTTTTATGAAAGCAGATCAAATACAGTAAAAGGCTGCTATGACTGCAACTTTTTTGTGATTTTTGGTAGTGGTGTGTTGTAACAGGCGGGTGAAGAATGTTTATGCAGCAAGAGATTAAATGTCTTAGTCTAAAAGTGAGGTTTAATGGTCTAAAGGGAGGCTAAAAAGGTGACTTGTAGAAAGTTTTTTTTAGTCTACTAAAAATTCTTATTTAACAAAGTTCTTTGCCTAGTATGATGATAATACTGCATGAGGTACCCTTTTGAGGATGGGAAACATCCTGTGCCTGCCAGCACAGCCACAAGAGGAATTGGAATGTGTGATTGGGATACATAAAGTTACCATATTGGCTAGCCTTCTGTTTATTAATATTAATCAACCCTTCTTCTTGATCAAACTTCTTTTTTTTTTTTTTTGTAGGAATTTGTTTACCAGAAAGCAAAGTGCAACATTTGAAAAACAAAATGATATGGGATGGAAGTTGTTTGGAAAAGTACCTCCCAGAGAGAACTCACAGAAAGATCCAAAGAAAACACCAAAGGTAATTGTTTAATTCTGTGTTAGGGTTAGTGATGAATATAGAAGACAGTTACGTTTGTGATGTGTATATATGACTGTGAAGCCTGTTTGTTTGAGTTTCTTGGACAGTATCAAAGAAGGTTCTTCACTGAAATTTTAATTTGGTTATAATAGTGCTGTTCAAAAGAGTATGTTTTACGTGGTCATTGCATTCAGTACTCCATGAAAACACATACCACTTTGATATAAAGCATTTCATGTGAAGATTCAAAGTGTATAATGCATATTTGGGTTTTGTGTTCAAGCTTAGTAGGTATTTTGAAAATCTTTCATCTTCTAGCTTTCACTGATTTATGGCCTTTGTGTGATAGACCTACCTATAACTTGATGTTTGAAGGGAAATGGTGAACCACTGGACCTTGACTTACTTGTGCTTAAATAATATTTAAAAATACATAAATTCAAGGTAGAGTGAATGTTGTAGAATGCCAGGAACTTGTTGGAATGCTATTTTCACACTTGTTTCCTGAAATATTTGCCATTTGGAGATAAAATTTTCCATATGTGGGCCTTGATGAAAATTTGGTTACTGACTTGAAATGTTGGAAGAATACGATACAGTTCAGGATAAGTGAATAGAATATTCTTTTTCCTTGTTACAATATAATTCAAAAGGGAGTGTGTATTAAAATTGTTTATTTAAGTGGTTCCCTGAATAGAGAAAAACTTTGAAATAATCAGAAACACCAAAGAATTTATATTCCTCCCTGTTTTCATTGCTGTTTAACTAGGTTTGACATTGGTTTTTATATGTGTGTGTGTTGATTATGTTTGCTAATAGTTAGATTCATGATTTGTTAAATTTTAGCAGCCCTTTTTGGAGCGGGGAAGGAGGGTGGAGAGGTTATACAAAAATCTTTTCAGGCCTTCCTTAGTGTGTCATAAGAGAATAAAAAAGCATAGTGAAACCCCCTTTCCTCCTCCTTCGCATATCACTTCTCAAGCTGTAGCACTAGGACATTGTTGAAAACATAACATTTCAGGTGGCTGGTTCCAGTACAGAAGAACCCAAGCACAGGGCTAGTGAATCGGATAACCTGCCTTCCTAATGGGGAGAAAATCTTGTGAATTCCAACTGTGTGGTCAGTAGTTCATGAGCTGTTCTTTCAGTGAGAAGAAAACATCCTCTTTCAATCTGTCTCACGTGATTTGGTATCTTTTGGATTGTATATAGGCACTTCATGTGTTTTGGAGCTTTTGTTGTATTTCATTCAGTTCTCACTTCCTTGTGAAAACTACTGTGGGAATAGGAAGGTTTGCATGGAGATAGACCATGTAGTAAGAACTTCAAAACCAGCTGCTGTGTATGAAATGAGAATGCTGATTTGGAGCAATGCGCTGATTTGCAGGAATGTGCTGTTTAATTTACAGTAAAGTGCTCTGGAAATCCAGTTGTGTCATGTGACTGGTCTTAGCTGTAGCTAGGCTGTGAATTTAAGTGAAGTTCAAGCAGCTTTTTGAAGCTGTCACTATCATCAACCATTCATACTTTATCTTGATATCTTTGTCTTGCTGTAATTAAAAATTCTGAAGTGTTCACCAAGGATTTTTCATGAGACAACTGAAGAGGCTTCATAATTGCAGCACTCTGACTTTAGCAGTGTTTTTTATTGTAGTCATCTGTTCTTTGGTAAGTAAGTAAATAATTTATTAACATTTTGTGGTTGTTGCTGGTACTATGAATATTCTTCCTTTAGATCCAAGCTATCTTACAGTGAGTATTCAGTGTTGCCAGATTATTACATCTTTGAATGGTTGTATTAAATTTGTTTGAAAAAGGTAGCTATTAAAGATCTAATGTGGTTTGGCACTAACCATTACTGAGTTTCTGGCAAGATTGCAAGTCCAAAACAACTATCTCTGATGCCTCTTGGATAACAGTAACTAATCCTTCCTAAGTGTTTGGTTCTTTACTGAAGTTATTTTTGACGTGTAAGCTGTGACATGTGAGTAAGACAGTAGATAAGTAAGTGGGCCTCACTGGCACCAGAAAGCACATCCTCATCTAGTTTACCCCTCACAGCTTGCTTTGACAATGAGAAAGTAGCACTTGTGTTGCAGAAGTTTTTTTGCCCACTTAGAGGCATGCTTTTAGCCCTTCGATTTGGACCTAAAGAACTTGCATATATGTAAGTGGAGGAGGTGACAGCATATAGCTATATTGGGATGATGCCTGTTAGCCAACACCAGTTCCTTCTCCTTTCTGGAAAAAAAGGGTTCTCAGCCAGAAGAATAAACACTCCGGCTCTATTTCTGCCTTGAGGTATGCTTTTTATTTCCAAGGCCAGGAGAGAAGGTGCTTAAAAGTTCCTTATCTCATGTATTGAAGAATTTGGAGGTATGCAATGAAATGTGGAACCTGGGGAAGAAAATAGCTGTGATCAAGGTAAATAGAGTCCTAGTAAAGTATTTCAGTGTCTGCACTTTTTTCTATGGGCATGAAATAAGGTGCTTAAACATTTCTTTTATAGGTGGCAGTTAATCATCTGGGCTTTATATATACTTTACTTGAAATTTGACTTTTTTTAAAATGTATTTTTCTTTCCAGAAGTGCTGGTGCCTTCCTTAAAGTTCAGCACAATGGGAATTACACTTGCATTATGCAAAATTTACTGTAAACACTAGATGCCCTGAGAAGCCAATTGTTTGGGAATGCAAAGTTTAGGAGCTTGAAACTCCCTATCTTGATCACTTGTGTTTCATGACTTGACTACCGCACTGTCTTAGCAAAGAGGTGTAGAAAACAGAGTGGAACTCTTGTGTGAACTTGTCGGTATGGGAGCTGGGTTTTGATGATTGTGCAGGGAGCTGCGAGGCCCCAAACAATGATGGCAACATCGTAATTGTTAATTGAACACTCTCAGGTCTATGTATTGAGTGAAATGTGTAGAGCACACAGTCCTAGTGGAAAATGCCACCTAGACAGAAGGGATGATTTCAAAATCTAAATGTTCTTTTAACATAGTGTTGTGTGTAATTTCCTATATGTTTCAAGGAAACCAAACTGGAGGAAGAAAAGGAAGAGTCAGGTTTTTGGATATCATGGGTAATCAGCAGAGTTTTGAACCTGCTGTCTTTTGATCTCTTGAGCTGACGTGATTCATAGTGACAGTCACAATTCCTTGAATTTCTGATTATGTTACACAACTGGGCTTGTGCAGACTTGATGAGGAATAGGTGGACACTGCTTGTATGCTGCTGGCATCATGGGTACTGCTTCCTTCCCATAGTAGAATTTATTCCTTCCATATTTTGTATGTGCAGGATAATCTGTCTTCATTCATAGAATTCAGTGCTCTGACAGACTTACTTCTAATGTTTTGTGCTGCTGATGTGACGTAGAATTGTGCGTTGCTGTGCCCTTGTAACCAGCTTTTCATCCTTCTTCCTCGTGAGTATTCATCTGGCTTGGTACTGAGGAGATTACTGAGTGCCCTGTTGAAGGATTTCATGCCTATCTGCTGCCGCCAGAAAACCGACTGGCTTTTGAGAGTCTAATGCTTGAGATACTCAAGTCTGGGAAATGGTGTGGATGTAAACTGTGCCATCCTTTTTGAGCTTGACCCTCTCCCTCCTGTTCCAGTTCCTGCCTCTGTCGGTGCTGCTACTTGAAAGAAGGGTTGTTTGTTGAGCAAGAGACTTTCTATTTTCTGGCTACTCAGGCTTGACTTATTCTTTTAAAGATAAAACCCCCAACTTACTCATACCGTGGAGTCTAGGTCTTCCTGTAAATTGTCACTCGCAGTGATGTTATTGTCTATGTGATGAAATACTCATTAGCCCATAGATTGTAGGAGACTCAATCTGCCTCACTACAGAGGCTTTCAAGTAGTGTTTCTCTTAGCAAAATCTTGGTCAGAAAGGCAACTTTGAGGAAAGGTGATAAATTCTTCATCATGATTTTTACTTGATTATGGTTTCCCATCTTGAAAAAAGGAAAAAATAAAATTCAAATGCATGTGTTTTTTTTTTTTTTTTTAGGCTATCAGAAGTTCTCTGGATTATCAAATATGCCATAAACCAGCCTGACCGTAGTAGTAGCTATGCTTATCAGTTTCTGTTTGTCTCAGTCCTCAAGTTTCACGTGCTTGGGGAAATCCATTTGATCATACTTGCTTGGTATGAAGCTCTTTGTGTGCAGGAACTAAGGTGACTGATCCACCGAAGAATGCTTTCTCAAGTTGGCTTCTTTTGCTCCTGGACAGACATCAAAGAAATCCTTTGTGCCAGATCACTAATTAGAGCCCTGCGACTATTCCATTAATTTGGCTGTAGACTCCTTAAATTCCTGTAGGGAGTTCATTGGTATGTTTTTGGTTCCATCTTCTGATACCTTTATTCTGTGAATGGAAGTTTTTTTTTCCCACAATGATGTGAACAAAATTGACTGCAAACTTGAGTAGTCTTCTGAAAAATAAGGATGATGTGTTCATGTGCGCATTTTTAAAAGTTATATAAAGGAAACAGTCTGTAAAATAGATTATTGTAGTGCATTGTTCTGATACTTTCCCCATAATAATCTCATCTGGGATGGAAATAAATTTGCAAGAAAGAAGGCAATTTTAAGATATGTACAAAAGGGGAGAAAAAGTAATTGAACTGTGATGTGGTTAAAAATTGATCTTAGAAATACCAGTTCTTACTTCCTTCCTGCCTTCTACTTGTAAAATAAATAAATGTTGAGAATTCCAGGCCCTTGAACTTCAGTTGTTAACATTCACAAGTTGAATGTTAAACCGTGACTGAAGATAGCTGTACATACACAACTGAGCCAGACAGAATATGTGAGGAGAAGTAGCATTTTTTTCCT
>NW_010419305.1:26174-31681 GCF_000710305.1 Buceros rhinoceros silvestris
TGACCTCTGACCAAAAGAATGGTCAAACAGGTTTTTGAGCCCATAAGCCTGTTCTCAAGTCCTATGAAAACTCTCCTGACAACACTCACTTGTTGAACTAGTGTGTATACAACATAGCATCATAGTCTGTTTTAACTATGTGGGATTTAAAATCACTCCAGCTAAGTTGCCGTTTGTCCTACTTTTAATGCTGACATATACATGAATGTTAGTCTTTTGATGAAGAATCAGTATTGGTGTATACTAAGGTTGGATTGCTCTGCATGATCACCAAGAGCTCTTATGCAGTTTTTATCCGGTTAAATATTTTAAAGCTTAAAAGCTGTCAGAACAAGTAATCGCGTCTAGAAACTGGAAGCGCATTTGTAGTGGAGGTTTGCATGATTAATTTTTTGTATCAGTTATCTTCAGGAATCCTGCTTGAGCAGAACCGGTTATGCCAGTTGCTTTTGTAATTGATGTGTGACAATGTAATGTGCTGAAAGTCAGATGACAGTACTTCACTGAGAATAACCACCGAAGGTAAATTCTCTTCCCTTCCAATACACTGTATGGCTGAGCCAGGCTTGGTGGCCACTGTTCTTTCGTGACCTCTTTTTCAAGACTGGCAAGGACAGCAGATGTAAATGTGATGTGTTTGCAACTTTTTTTTTTCCCCTGGTGGTTTTGTTAGTGAATACTCTTGAAAAAGAAATTCTTTAAAAGTTCAGGGAGAGGTAGCACTGTTCTCAGCATATCGTTTGATTGTCTTCTCGTGATAAGTCTTCACAAAACTTGTTTGCAACTGGCCAGTCAAGAACTCGTGTGTTAAGACTAATGTGTACAGAGAACAGTTATATTTTAGTTATATCCTAGAGACACAATACAGCTGTCTTCCCCAAAGGAGCAGCTTAAATGAATTTACTTTTTTTTTCTATAGTGGATGTCTCTTTTTTCTGTAATAGAAAATCCATTTTTTAATCAGTGCATTTTATCCCTTCCAGGTGTGCTGTGACCCTGTGAAGACTGTTCAATTTAACTATATCAATTCCAGTAAGAGCTCAGTGGAATGTCTTCATTTTCTTTGAGTTTCAATACCAGTAAAATTCAGCACATATAAAACTTGAGGCCTTTCATTAACAGTCTTTACTCATAAATTTAGGTCTAAATATTTTGCAATCTTATTTGCTGACATTCCATATCAGAATATTTAGAATTTCTGATGGCAGTTCCCTAATAATAAAAAAATATCTATGATTTTTAACCTAGGGATTGTCATCTTCTCAAACTTCAAAGGATTTCAGTTCTGAAAGCCATAGTATGCTTTTGGAAGGGTGGGGGAGACTTTTCTTCTTTCTTTATCCCCGTAAGGATAAGGATTCAAATTAATTGCTGCGAAGCTGAGTCCCACCATGAAGCCAACAATGATGAAAACAGTCGACCCATCTCAGCTAGAGTGGAAAACTACAGGGTTTTTTTTTTTTTAATGTGCAGCTGTGGATAACAAGTGTGTCTCTGCAGGGCCCCCGGAAGAGCTGTTCAGTGTGCAGTAGCTGGGGTGGCAGCGCAGGAGCTTGTGGCCAGGCTTTTCAGTACATCTTGCTTGTTCTGCCCTTGCCACTACAGCAAAGTCATTTGCGTGAGATCATTCAGCCCTTGATGATCACATTAATACAATACAAGATTGCTTCTATCATACAAGCTGCCACCAGCATGTTCCCAACCCCCTCCTACCAAACTGTTTTGTTACGGGGTTTTTGAGTGGGTTTAATGGTTTGGGTTTTTTTTTAACCATTCTGTATTTGTGTCTTTCGAAGGGAGGGGAAGGTGGAGAAGTCTCATTCATTTTTGGTACAAATGCTAAAATTTCTTATCTGGGTGGTCTTCAGCTGGAGATGCAACAGACTTTCTTTTAGGAATAATGGACTAACGGAAAATAAATCAACATAATTTACCATTTACGGTTTTCTGTAATAATTAGATCATGACTATACGTGGCATCAACATTCCAGGCAATTAAAACCAATTGTACTTAAGAAGCTTACTCTGCAGCATGTGATAAAGTGAAAACGAGCTTTTTGAAACAGCTAAATATGTTGCTTGGCTCACAGATGATGCTTTATGGGATGAATAGTTAAGCTTGTAACAGTACTCTAGGAAAAACCGTTGTAAGTTGATTTGGATCAGTTATCATTCAAGTTGCTCTTCACTTGATTTTTCATTTTTTTAAAGCTATAATCCTGGCTGATTAATCACTTTATTCAAAGTCTGTTTTTTTTGGTTTGAGTGTATTAGGTGGAAAAGAATTGCAGAGCAACAGCACCCAGCAGAAAATACTGAAATTACTACAACCTGTGCATTAGGCAGGCAGTGATAAGAGCTGCTGTGCTGAGAGCAGCATGTTCTATCCAGGAAAATAAAAAAGCAAACCAAACAAAAAAACCACAGAGCAAAGTTCATGGAATACTTAAGTCTGGAGGTTCTTGTGTGGCTCCTTGAGCAAGAGCATCCAGATGGAAGCTGTGCAGTGTGGCCAGCTGCTGCCATGTGTTCTGCTTCTGCATCCTCAGCCCTGACCGGATGAGTGGCAGATGTCTAAAAATACTGAGCTTTTCTAAGCGTTTCCCTTAACCGTGCGTTATGCTGTGCGCAGATAGTTCATGCGGGGCCTCTGGAAGAGGAAGTGGTTGCTTCAAGTTGGCTGCCGATTCTGGGAGGCCGTAGATCCACAGTTTTGGATAAAGCATTGGCCTCTGCTTATACTGAGTTTGTCTTCCCATAGATCCTGAATAAATCATTGTGACTAATGGCTATAGCTGTTAGTGGCAGAGTGAGCGTGTGCATGAGGATTTCATTCACACTTGAAAGCATTCTATGCTATAAATTGTCTAGTGCATTTTATTTGTTCAGCAGTAGAAGTCTGAGGGTGTAAATGAGTCACTTCCTGTGTTCTCCTCTGGGTTCATTTTCACTTGTCAGCCTTTGAAAAAGCTGGATTTAGATCTTTAGATTGTGCCTCTGAGTTCCCTTTTTTAAGAACAAAGAAACAAAACTGCAGTTGCAGTGCAGGAAGGCACAGTTACTGAGCATAGACTGAAACTCACCTATGCTTATATTTGTTGCAATCTCTAGAAATAAAGGTGTAACTCTAATTTTCCCACGTAAGAATTGTAACCCAAAACTTATAAGTTGCCTTAATGCAGTGCTATTCCATGTCTTTCCTTCTGATCCAATTAAAAATATTTTTTAAATTGTAATTATAGGTAAAGGGCTTCTGATTTTTCTGAAAGTAAATAAAAATAAGGAAAGGAAACCTGTACTATCACTGAAGAAGACCTAAAATTTTTTATTTTCCCAGGAAGAGCTGTACTAAACAGATTATTCATCAATTCCAGTAGACTGTATTACTCTACGCAGAGTGCATTGCCCTTGTGCTGACTTGAAAATTACCTGCCTCAAACAAATCTACTATCATATTTAAACAGATAAAGCAGGAGTAATAACTTCCATCCACAGTAAATGAAAGGGTAATTTAATACTACGGCAGAGGAATTGTTCTGTAGTATTTAAATAATAAAAGAATGTAATATGAGCCAGCCAGGTATCATAATCCAGCTAAGTCTAGCTGTCAAAGTCCCGATTTTGGTGTTATTGGAACTTTTGATCTTATGCTATAAATGTGTGAAAGCACAGAATATGTTACAAACATCAGGCTAATAGAAAATAAGCAGTTTTGAGTATCGGTTTTAAATGTTATGATAAGTTGAGGTATTTTTTGAAAGAAAGTGAGAGGTTTGGTTTTTTCCCTCCTTTTCCAGTTTTAAAGCTTTTATTTTAATCACCCTCTAGTTTAATCTAGTTTAATCACTCTCTAAAATTCCTCATAAATTGCCTGGGTCAGAAGGAGGCTAGAGGGATCCTGAATAGGTGTAACAGGCAGTGTTTAGGCATAGGTATCTCTTTCTGGAATGAAGATACTAAATAGATAGAAGTATTAAGCTTTGTTAGTTGTTGCAGTTAAAATGTCAGCTGCTACTCTGTTCCACCTCAGGTGTGTTGTGTCATCCTCGCTCTGGTTTTTCAGTGAAAATAGGAGTCTGTGGAGAGCAAACATGGAAATACTGGCTTATAGTTTTGACTGTTGCATAATGCAAAAGCTTGGTAAAACATTACTGTGAAGCCAAGCTGGAGATAAATCCTTAAAGGCAGGTGTATTGGCCTCTACATATTGTGGTGGAACTGCTTATCCTAACAGGAGACTAGAACTTGCATTGCTAAAATATAAAGTGGAGAAAGCTTTGCTAGACGGCAGTGTGCAATTTTTGCATTAAAGAGAAGCAAGCTCCCAAGAAACCTGACCCAAAGGTTTTCTGTGTCTGTCTTGCAGTTTATACATCTCAAACATAATCTAAAAGAATGGAGAGGAGCTGAAGGTTTTGAAAGGCTAACTCTCACTATGCAGCACCAGCAACAACAAAGATAAGTGACGTTCTTTGGCTGTGCAAAATGAACAGAGTTACTATACATGTGTTACTGGAAACCCTGAAGATCTGGATATAAGAATTTTAAAAACCCAGACTGGTACTGTTTCTCTAAGTGTCTTTCTGAAGAAAGAATGGGAAAATAGTTCTTCAGATTTTATGTTCTCATCTCCCTCTCTCTCGCAGGAGACTTGATCTCTTTTTTACATGATTTTATTATACATTCTTTGTGCCTGTTAGTAATTTCTACACAAAAATTTTCTTTTGTTTTATTGAGAAGTTGTCTCTTTAGCTTGACAAAGTTCAGTGAAACAGTTTCATGAATACTAAAGCTTGGAAATAGTTATCGCTTTAAGGTAGACTATGAAGGCATGTTGCCTTCCTTCATGTAGTTTATTTATGTTTGTGTGTAGCTTTAAAAAGCCACAACCTCTTCTCCTCAAGGCTGAACCATAAGTTGTAAAGAAGATTATGTTCAGGAAAAATTTACATGCTGATACAGTTTTTTATAAAATTAAACATAGAATGCTCAACAGTCTACCAGTCCAAACAGATGATGAGAGATAATACGAAGTACACCATCAGCGAGTACAAAAGATGTTTTCATTAGACATGTAAAAAACCTGCAACCAGTAATTGCTTCAAAGGTAGTATCAGGGATCGGAGAAGCAAACGTGGATGTAGGAAACCACTCAGAGGCCTTGGTGCAATAGGCTTATCGCCTTGCTTTTCTATGCTTTCTAAGGGCAGACGAGTATCAAACTTGAAAAGGTCAGAGATTCTTAGAGATAGACAGATCTTGATCAGGAAGCGGAGTAGAAATTAGCAGAGGGATTTGAAAAGAGGAAGGAAGTGGAGTATGAAGCATCAAGTGCAGTGTGTTTTCTCACACTAGTTTTGTGTATGTCCTGAAGTCATGCGAAGTACAAGCCTGCACATACTTCCTACATACAGCTCTTTGCAAGCCAAACTAGCAACTGTGCTGCAGCGGGTATCTGAACAGTGTAATAGCGCAAGCTGATGTGCATTGTGAAGTAGATGGCATTC
>NW_010419305.1:31760-33110 GCF_000710305.1 Buceros rhinoceros silvestris
GCATTCCTGGGTGCCTTGAACGCTGTGTTGAAGATTGCAAGTACTTGAGGCCATATTTGCAACTGATCTGAGACCTTGCAAGATGAAATGCCATATTCCTGTGACTGCTTTCCTGTATCCTGGAGTTAACCTGGTGCTTCAGCCATTTCAGAATGGTGTCAGTATAAAGCGGCATGGCGTAGAGAGTCTTTATTTCTGTGTCTCACTCAGAATGAGGGGGAGAGTTCTGACATGCTCTTCATCCAAGTTGAAGAGCATGTTATTTGAGACTAGATAGGAATGATGTGTTCTTCTGCAATGTCAGCACTAATGTGAAATGTCAGAAGTAGTTGCTGAGAGGTTATTTGGAAGGGTGTGGTGCTGTACAGAAAATTGAGGTGGAGAGATCAGTGAGCAGACGTATTTATGTAAAAGTATGTTTCTAGATGAAGTCCATATCCACTGTAGTCCCAGTCTGGAAGTGATCTTTAAGGAATATGTTGAAAGCAGGTGTTGGTAATGTTTTATTCTGGCAGATGTTCATTAAAAAAAGAGTAAAATAAACATTTAGCTTGTATTCTCTTGCTCAAGCATTTACCAGATGCTTGCCCTGCCAGAAGCTTTTCTTGCAGATGTTTCCACTTGTTTGATGCTGCAGTATATCAGATAGTATCATTATATAGGGAAAATGTGCACATTTGTATATGCAGATTAAATTACAACCTTTTCAGCGTTCTAAGTAGTAGGGGTTTTTTGTTGTTGTTACTGTGACTCATATTGGAGTCACTTGTAACAGTACTCTGTACGGTCTGATGGAAGATCCCGCATTTGACAATAAAGCGCTATTTTCAGCCATGTGGTTCATAGGTATGCTTTGTCTTTCGGAGTACTTCAGCTGTAGGGAAGTATTCTAGGTTCCTTCCTTTCTTTCTAATGAAGTATGGCATTCTGTGTGAACCAAAAAGGACTTAAATTATTTACCTGTAGCACAAATGAAACATGAACCCTGAGGGTGAGAACCATCTGATACGCAACAGGTTGCATAGTTAGAGGTGACGGACTCCAAAACAGCGAAATGTTACTCTTTCTTCAGTGATCTAACTTGGCCTTATCTAGGTTTAGTTTTTAAATGTTCCTTAATTTGATGCCTCCTTTCTCAAATTCAATGCTCTAAAAATACGTATATGTAAAAATTGTTAAAATAGTCCAGTGGCTGGAACACAGGACTGCAAAGTGGATTATGTGCCTTCTCTTTCTCTCCTTACTGTTAACCTTTTGGAAGATGTGTGCATTTTTTTATTCATTTAACTTCAGTGTGATTGCGTAGGACCAAGTTGCAAGCTCAAGTTTCCTATCACCTGTAATCGGAAG